>NC_056739.1:1220031370-1220288870 GCF_019279795.1 Protopterus annectens
GTTTAACTTGGTATAGGTGTTTTTTGAGTAGAATGTTGGGGAATGATCACTGAGGCTATCTGATAGGCAGCCTGCTATATAGGACTGGGGAATCTTGCTGACTAGTATCCAATCCAGGGTAGTGTGCTTGTTGGAGTTTTTATTTATTCTGGTTGGTGACTGGACTACTTGGGTGAAGCCATGAAGGTTTAGATGCTGGATTGGATGGTTGCCGCAACAGGATTGCCAATCAATATTGAAGTCACCTAAAATTATGGTCTCTTGAGGGAGATGGTGGGTAGTCCAGCTTAGGAGGTTTTCTAGTGGAGGGATATTTTGGCCAGGTGGGAAGTAGCATCCTATTATGCTGATGGTTTTATTTTGGTTTATTTTCAGGTTGGTATATATTATTTCTTCATTGGCAATTTGGGGAGCTGATGAGTTTAGAATCTGGATGTTTAGATGCTGTTTAAATATTATAGCTATACCACCTTCTTTTTTGTTTAGTCGGTCTAGTCTTAGTATGTTGCAACAATTAGGTAGGATTTGCTCACTGGTAATGCAAGGTTTTAGCCAGGTTTCTGTCAGGATGATTATATCTGAGGAGTATACGTCTATGGTGGCATGGAGTTCGCAGACTTTGTTGGCTATACTTCTGATATTTACGCTTAGCAGAAGGAGGTCATTTGGCTTTCTACTGGCTGGGATTTGGGAGATGTGGTTGTTAGTTTGATTATTAGAAGTGGTGTTGGAGATGCAGGGGCCAGGATTGGGGTGGATGTCTCCACTGAGGGCAAGTTTTGATATGCATGAGGTTTTTAGTTTTATCAGTTTGTAAAAGAGTTTGCATTTTAGGGAAACTTTATGATTGGGTGCAGTCGGTAACAGATGTGGTGGGAGGGTTATTTTGTTAACTTGAAGGGATGCATTTAGTTTTAGTATTTAGTTGATAGAATATGTGGGGGATGCATAGGGATGGTTCTTGAGTTGGTGGGAGAGGAGCAGAGTGAGGGTGAGTCATGAGTGATGTAGTGAATAGTTGTACAGTGGAAGTGGTTGAGTGGGGGTATAATGGAGTTTTGGTAAGATGTAAGATATGCAAGGAGAGGGTATGCAAAGAGTATAAGTATGGTATGCTTATTCATGTTATCAGAAGAGGGGGGGTAGTAGAGGGAAGATGGCAGATTTAGAGTTGGGAGTAGTGTTGCGGTTGGTAGTAAAAATGATGGGAGGGGTTTGTTCTAATAAAGGTAGGACCACTGGGGTGTGTGGGAATTGGGGGCAGGGTGGGGAGCGAAGCAGGAAGAGCCCTGTTAGTTGCTCTTAGGAGGGGTTGTGGGCTGGAAAACAATCAGATAACAGTGAATACAGGCCTTTATATAACTTCTGTGCTATGCATTCCTAGTGGGGGAGCAGGGTAGGGACTAATTGCAGGAGGAGTCCTATGGGAGTGATTGACAGGTCTCTCAACCAGATTCTGGAAGATGGGCAATTCAAACAAAAACAAACAATCAACTGACTCAAACTGTAGCTAAGTGATATGGAGAGAGTACCAAGAGAATAGATGCACTGCAGTTAAGCAAATGGCAGTACACTTCAAGGGGGGGGGGGGGACTAAACTAGCACAAGTTAATTATTTCTTGTGTTATTAATTCTGGGGTAGTGCAGTTTAGTTTGGAAGTGGATAGCTATTGACATACAAAAATAGTCTAATATTGACTGGTCACAGATGAAACTGGTGGGAAAAAAGCACAGTTGGATGTAAAAGCCATGTATAAACATTTTAAATTTTGCCTTGCTATTCAGAGAGAGGTACAGAACCCAGAAGTGTGTCATCAACTAGAGTCTGAAATGGGGTCTTACGGGATTGGAGTTAGGAAAACTGGGCTAGCTAGACAGGCCCCTGCAAGTGTGCAAGCTTTAAACAAAAAAAACTCAGTATATAAAGGCATTAACATTAAGTCTTTATGTTGAAAGTTAAGACATACATTGCATTTAATCTGAAGAAAAGCTGTGCTTGCAGAGAAGCCTTTGTAATATTTTCACTGGAATTGCTCTTCAGCAATAGTACATATTCAAGTTTGGAGGGTGAGGGGGGGGGGTGCACCTGCAGCCCAAAACATTTAAACAGCTGTAAGGGTGAAAACCAAAAAGTTATTAGGAGACAACAGGTTTACAAGGTATAGAACATTACAGATTGTTAGTAGCAGGCAGGAGGGCTATGTTGGGGGGGGGGGGTGGTTGGTAGCCAGAGCAGAATTCAGCTAACAGTCTAGTGAGAGAGCAGACAGCAGGGGGTAGGAACAGGTTAGGTAGGTAGTTACAGGGAGAAAGAGCAGTCAGAAAGTGAGTACCAAAATATAGGAATGCAATTATACTGCATCTGTTTCTGTAAGGCCCTTTTGTAGAGTATCCATATCATTTGGGGATTCAATAATGGCTCCCAGTTTGCAGTCATCTGCAAACTTTGTTAGCCAGAGTCCCTTAGTGCTGGCCTGTACTTCAGAGAAGTAGATGCCAAACAAGAGCGGTCCCAGAACTGAACCTTGAGGTACTCCACTTGTCACTTGCCTGGACCTGGATTTGGAGTCGGCTACTTTTACAGTGTGGGTTCTGTCAGTAAGCCAGTTGGCAACCCATTGGGTGACGTAGGGATTAATGCCCAGCTTAGTAAGTTTATCTATGATTCCAGAGTGGAGGATGGTGTCAAAGGCCTTGGCGAGGTTTAGATAGGCTGTGTGGACCACCTTACCCTTGTCCATGGCTCTGGAGACTGATTCAAAGAAGTCAATCAGGTTCAGAAGACAAGATCGGCCCTTCACGAACCCAAACTGTGTTGGGTCCAGTGTTTGAAGGTTGCCAGTGTCTTTGTTTATAAGTTCAATGATAATACGCTCCATGGCCTTGCAGATAAGGCTCATCAGACTGATAGGATGGTAGTTTCCAGGATCCAAGGTGGATCCCCCCTTGTGGAGTGGGATAACTGTAGCTCTGCACCACTCAGTGGGCACAAAACCTGAGGTGAGGCTATGATTAAACATGACACTTAGGTGAGGTGCCAGTTCATATTGAAGTTCATGTACACAGCCCGGGATGTCATCTGGTCCCATGGATGCTGTATTCTTAGCTTTGGAGAGTGTGTTTTTTATCTGTGTGGCCATTATTACTGGAATTTGGCAATCTTCCGGTATTGAGATGGGCCGTTTAGGGGATGAGAGGGGGGTGAAGTTGGCACTGAATCGATCTGCCAGGATATTGGCAATATCCTTGGGATCAGTATATTTAATGCCATTCTGTTTTAGCTCAGATCAGATCTGAGCATTGCCATTTAGATTATTGACATAGTTATAAAATGCCTTGTGGTTGTCTTTGGAATCTTTGGCAATTTTATTTTCGTAACTAGCTTTGGAGGATTTTATGAAGGATCTCAGTTTCTTACTGAGGCTGGTAAGGGAGTTTTTGCATCCTGGGATTTTCCTCTTTTCTGCAACAGTTTCTTCTTTTTGTTGTAAAGTTTGTTTATGGTAGGGGACCACCAGACTGGCTTCCTTTTTTTGGAGGAGAGCATCTTGGTTCTATTTGGAATGGCACGATTCATGCATGAGTGGATGTGCTCGTACAGTGCCTTAGTGTAGGATTCACCAGGCGAACTTTCAGTTCCCGTCTGCATGGGTGCCATGAAATTTGTCACTTCTGATGTGAGTAGCATGAAGTTGGCTTTGGAGAAGTTTTTTATGGAGGTTTCCTTACTGGGGGGTGGAGGTGGAATGTGGATGTTAAGGGTGATAAGCTTATGGTCAGACCTGACTAATGAAGGGGTGACCATAGGTGTGGAGCATTGATTTCCCATGTTGGAAATGACCAGGTCTAGGATATTGGAGCCCCTGGTGGGACTATGGATTAGTTGATCCAGGGCACTGGAATTTATGAATTCCAAGAACCTTTGGACAAAGGTGTTGGTACACGAGTAATTATCCAGTTAATGGCAGGGTAGTTAAAATCACCCAGTATTAGGGTGTTTGTTTCTATCTTAATATTTTCCAGTATGTTTAGAAAGGTGTAGTGAGAATTTTGGGGCATGGTGGGGGATCTGTAGCAAGCTACACTTTGGATTGCAGTCTTACCTAGTGTTAGTTGCACCTGGAGAATTTCAGACGCATTGTGTTGGGCAACTAGCCTGGTGGTGTGAATATCCTTGGTGAATATGGACACTCCTCCACCTTTAGTGTTTTGGTCCTGGTTTGGTGGCCAAAAAGTGTGGTAAGAGTTGTAGCCTGGAGCCTTGAACCAGGTTTCAGTTACTGCACAGATATCGATGTTCTCCATTTTTAGGAGTGCCTTGAGAGAGTGCATTTTGTGGTTTAGACTTCTAGCATTAAGTAGCATTACCTTCAGATTTTGCATGCTTGTACCTGTTACAGTGGTGGTTTTGTCCTTTGAACTTTGCCTAAAAAAGGCACTATGGGGTGGCAAGAGCCTTAGCCAGTAACCTGAATCCCAGGGGCGACAGGTGCAGACCAGCTCTGGCAAAGCATTGTGGTCTGTCGATCATGTCGTCCCAGGCAGACAGCTACTGCATCCCCTTTGAATGACACCAGAAGCTTAGCCAATTGTTGAAGTCAATAATGTTGTCCTTATATTGTGGTATTATTCTGGGCGAAGGCAGGATGCTACTCAGGGCTAGGGTCATACCTGCCTGGGCCACATGATCCGAGAGCTCTTCCATGTCTCTTTTCATGTAGTCCAGGGAGGTACGTCTCAAGTCATTCACTCCAACATGGACAATGACAGAGTCATATTTGTACTTGTTGTGGAGTGACTTGAGTGCATGCATTATGTGGTGGATCCTGGCACCCGACAGGCAGCTGACTGTAATTTTCTCCTTGTTCAACCTGGTGAGTGGGACATCAGTGTGCCGGAATATAGAGTCACCTATGACTTAAAGTGTTAGGTACATTGTCTTGCCTTCGGGGCTGTTGCTGGGTGGCACACTGATGTTGTGAGCTATGTGACACTTTGGTTGTGACTGGTGTTTGTTTGCGTTTCAGCTTCAGAGGTCCTTGTTGCTTGGGCAGGTTACAGTTAAGGGCCTCTGCATATGTGGATTTAGTGTTGCTATATGTGGGTGTTGGTGGTGGGGGTTTAGAAGGGCTATGTGTTGCTTGAGGTGTAGTGTGGGTGTTAACCTTCTCCTCTTGACTGTCTAGCAGAATCTTGGGTGGAGAGAGCTTTGCTTCCAGTTTGGCTATGTAAGTGTATCTCTCACAGGTTGTAGTGTTGGGTGGTAGGAGAGGGTTGTCTGTGTACATGAGGCAATTGCTGCATTGCCCCAGTATGCCCAGATTCACCAGGTGGACAGGAGAAATCACTGGAAGCTGACCCTTGGACATGCCCGGTTTGGTGTTTTTTTTTTTTTTTTGTAAAGTACAGGAGCTGTTTTCCCTTACCTTAGCAAGGTACTTTGCAATTATAGGCTGTTTAGTGCCTACGATTAATTTCTCCTTATTAACAAGGAGAGTTGAGTGCTTGTATCAGTTTAAGGCTTCCTAGTGCTTTCCAGCAGGTATTATGCAAGTGCTAGTCACAGGGATGCTTAAAGGTAAGATGAAAAAAATGCACATTGCAGTGTGCACTAGAGAAGTTAGATGAGAAAGTAACTAACTTAAGTTTTACCTGTTTAAAAAGTTAAGGTTTAGTGGAGAGTTACTATTTTTAAAAGAGCAAGATGGATTGAAAGGGGTGGTCACTTTTGTATTCTGGTACTATGGAGTACAGTAGGATAGCCAATAAATGTAAATAGTTGAAGGGGAGTGATTTCAAAAATGATAATTTTGTGATTACTCACACAAGCCAGTCAAAGCAAAGAGGAAATGAGATATATGGTCAAATTAACATAAGAGGCAGGCAACTAGAAAGACAGTGGTATTTAACAAGACAAGTGTAACTGCGTGGGAGGGTGAGGAAAATTTTCTGCCTGACTCAGAAGAGACAGAGCTGTGGTCTCTTTTGAAGTTTTAATATGCAGTTAAAGCAGAATGCAAGTAAAACACAAGGTAAAGAAAACAAACCACAGTATTCAAAATATAAAAAGGCAATAAAGTAATACAAAATACAACAAATAAAAGCAAACTAACCTTTCCTCACAAGACATCTGCAGCAGTTGGAAAGGCCAAAGAAGTACCTAACAAAGAGGATTACTGGCCACAGATGCCCTACACTGGCCGTCTCAAAATATCTAGCTTTACTCCGTAGCATATCGCCTACTCCAAGGTGATCTCTGCCTAACATATAAAGCTATGTCAAACTGAGAGCTGTTGGACATACTACACCTACACTGAAATACCAAGCCCTCCGAGCTACTTGCTCTAGGAACCTAAACCTTGTCGGTACAATAAACAGGACATGCTGGAGAGCTAGATTCATGTCTCAGAGACTTCCCATACTCTGGAACAAGCTATCCATCTATGTCAAGCGAAGTTCCTCATTAGCACTCTTCAAGAAAAATCTTTATGAGTGGATGGGAAATAGGAAATACACCCCGGGGATCTCTTCTGTGGCTCTGCTAGACAGGGGCACAGGAAAATAATTTTCTTGGGTGGGTAAGCCAAGGAACCTTGTTGCCTAGGCTTGTTTAGGCCCTTGGACTGATAGCCTAGTACCTACCTATGAACCTATGAACATGTGTTTTCATTATTTTTACCCACTAGTTGTGATGAGCATACCTATTATTAAGTATTTTAGACTTGTTGAGTGTAAATTGCCAACTGCAGCTGTAAAGCTTGTCTGTGCTATTGGAACACTAAGATGTTGTTACTATCATCTAATAAATCATGTGGCAACAGTGAATTTAATGGTTTTGATGTCGATCACTCAGCACATGCTCTCCGTTCTGATATCCTGCAAAACATCACATTGTGTTCTGATGAAATGACAATAGTTGAGCTGTTTTGGTTGTGTAATCTCAGAGTTAGTACATTAAGAGGTGCAGGAATGCCTGTGTTGGCTTCCTTGATTTTGCTGTGTCATAGTACTAGGGGGACATATAGAGATATGCTACTCATGCCTCTCGAACGCTGAACATTAAACATCACAGTGCTGGCCTTTACGAATCATAGCAGAGGCTCCAAAAGTAGAGTAATTTCTTTTTATTTACTTATTGGCATAGACTGTTGTTAGATGGTAGACCTCCACATATTTTGTGATAAGGAATCTTTGCAAAGACTTAATTCAGTTATTTAACAAAATATATACCACTCATCAGGTCTATCTTTATGATGAAAATCTGAAGAAATTCAGTAAATCTAGAAGGAACTGGACAAAACTGGAGGTCAAAAGTCCTAGAGCTATGCCAGAATTGTAGCAGTTGAGAGGTATGTCGGTGCTTGTTATTACTGTAGTATATTTGTTGGAGTGTCTGTAATAATTGTTCGTATGGATAAGGTATATATGAGTTCCATCACAATGACATTTTTATGATTCAGCATTGCACCTTAGTATGAATAAGTCAGCCAGCAGAACATTTGCAGTCAGGAAAGTTGCGGTGGCAGTAATTTAATTCTTGTCATATCCATTTGATCGTCTAATTGCAAGTTATATTTTCTGAATCAGATATTAAGGTTTTGTAGGTCTCTTGAGTGTTAATTTGTACAACTGTCATTACAAGAAAGACTGAATGTCAATTAATTCCTTCCCTCCTTCTCTGCATCTGGTCTATGTGAATAAATTAACCAAATTCATATCAGATTTCAACTGTACTGATTTTATAATGTCGTTTTGATTAAATTTTTCTTGTGTATTTCATGTTCACATATACAGATTTTGATATATAGTATTATTGTGATTATGATTATAATATAGTATATGATTAGCTTATTCCATGCATGTCATGTGAGGGCACTGGACAGCTGTACAGTGCCCCAGTGAAAACAGTAACATCTGCAGACAGTAAAATTAATCTGCACTGAATCTGATAATCATTGATTAAATCATCCTTGTTATGGTTATATGGCATCACTGAATGCAGTGTTACCAGTGTTACCAGTGGTTACTGTATTCTTTGGATGTCTATTACAGAAAGGCATTAAGACTCTCTATTGCTATTATCTACTCTGCCATTCCTAACTATAAGCATGACACTGAGCAGTACTAGCATAGTTATCAGTTATTTAATAAAGGCAGATTACTAGTCAGCCGATGGTCAGTGTGACACTCCTGGTCATAGTGCCACTTACATATCATACAGCATGCCTGAAGATCAGCCTAAGCTGAGGAAGGCAAGAGTTTTGCCACGAGTAGTATCATTTGCATTAGTACATTTGATAAGTAAATGCAATTGCTTGTTTTTTATTTATTAAAATAATGGGATTACATTTCCAATATTGTGCATCTGGAAGGTATTAAGCACACTCTGCAATTGTTTGTGACACATAATAACTTCAGATTTCATTTCTTACAATGTGCAGACAAGCGGATTAATTGTTGTCTGAAAGACATCCATTTCTAATGAAAAGCATAGACCATTACTGCAGTGTGGGGCACTTAACTAAGGATAACACAATAAACGACATACAATCAATAAAATCAATAAGTATAATATATAATTTATTCACTAACACAAGATCCAAGTGGCAGAAGCTAATCTAATTTTTCACAAAATTACAAAAATAAAAGAATGAAGTGTCGTATCATGTAAAATCCTCCGATGTAGTGAAGGACTAGAAAAGATCAATAACAAATTGTCTACAAATACGTACTTCAGCTCTGACACGCAGAAGGCAAAGTGGGAAGCCATGCCAGACTACATGTTGCAGGTGGATGAAGGTCATATGATTTATTTCCACACTGTCTTAACAGATCACTGACTGGCAGAGTGTAGAAAAACATGTGTCTGACTCCTGATTATTATGGTCTGCTAATGGTACATGTTTGGCATTTATGTTCAGGTAAAGAATACCCAGTGATGATCATTACATCTCAGTGCTTTTCAGAAAGTAATAGATATTTACATACAGCTACAAATAATCGTTTATTTTATTCTTAACAGTGGATGCAATAAGAAATTGGCTAATAAAGTAGCAACCGAAAATGTAATTTAAAGACAATATTTAAGGATGATAAGGATAATGTATGCATAGTGGTACACCTTAACATAAGCATCATTTTGACTTTTCATCAGTTGTGAATGTAGCTGTTTCCTTGTTCATATCATGTATCAATTGCATTATTTAAAAGGTGGTAACTAATACAAGTTACTGTTAAAATGGAATATAGACAAACTGAAGTGATGTAAAATGACTCATTACCTAGAGAGCAATATCATATAAAATGCTCTTACCATGTTCTTCAGTAATCATTACACAATCTTTTATAGTAGTGCTTATTTGAAACAGGTGAGCAATCTATTTGAAGTTTGCCTGAACTCCCTCAGAAGAGAAATTTGACAAGTAATCATGTAGTCTGTATACATATCACTTGACATCCTTAGTGGAAATGTTCCATACCAGAATACTGTTTTCTCCTAAGGCATACAGTATATACTACTCATTTCAATGACTATGGCACATTTATTTGTTAGTATTTTACTTAAGGTTGTGGACATTTATCGGTCTGGTTAGATATTGTTTTACATGAGCTTCAAAAAAACATGTGCACTGAAATGCAGCTAATGGTAAAAACGTGTATGATTGTTAAGCCTTCAAGAAGTATAAATCAACCAAAAGAACAGTATGCATTCTAGGTAAGTGAATGTCTTGCAGTGCTGGACTGCTATTTCTGCAGACTGCATTTGGCAGCTCTGTATTTTAATAGTTATGTTTTACAGGATTCTGTACTCAGTGTCAATGAATGGCAGAGAACGGATATTTTTTTGCCAAAGGCTAAGAAAAGGGAGCCATATAGATATAAAAGAAACCAACAACGTCCAGTAAGCAGTCCCTTGATATTATAGTGTTACATCACATACCATTCTAGTTTTCTTAGCTTTGCATCATTATTTCATAATTTGCTTTAAACAATGGCATCTTATTGTTTGAGATGACTATATTAAAGATAAGTGCATCTGATTACTCATTGAAAACACTTTTCCTAAAAATGACTAAGAAATGATCATTTGGAAATCAGTTGCTCAATCATAACAGTTTGGGAATAAAAATCATCCAATAACCAGCTGTACAGCAGGAGACAAATCCCTTGCATTTCCAAACCCATCTTACTTTTATATACTAACTCTGTGGTTGCAGAGCAATTGTGACAGGAGAAGCCCCCCTCCCCCAATAAAGTGCACAGAAGCCTCTTACCAGCATATATCACATAGTGTGTACTTATTAATGATATGACCCATAGGCCAGTGCAAATTCAGCAATCTGGGCAATTAAAACCTGATCAAATGGCCATCAGTCAGTAGGAGGGAGGGGAAACTAAGGGCCATACTACAATCTGACATGAACATTAAATACCATTCACATCACTTCACAAATACAGGTTTATCCTGATTCCACCCCTTGCGAACGTCCATCCTGCAGTTATCAGCAAACGTTGTAACCAAACTTCTGGTTTATTGTCTGGGATATCTGTACAATTAATGGCAAGCAGGAGAGGGTTCAGCACTGATGCCAAAAAGTTACCCCACTAATTACAATTTTACATTCAGAGGGAAACAGTGACTTTTAAAAATTAGAATATGTTGGATAAGTCAGTTTGCAATCCAGTGGATAATCTAGGTGTTTTCATTAAGTTTATATAATTTTTAAATAATACTAGCATGGTGGACACAATCAAAAGCCTTGACCAAACTGAGATAAGCAGTATGCATAAAGTGACCGCTGCCCACATACTCTGTAGCCTTTACAAAGTTGTGGTCTGTGGTTATATCATTATAATATGCATGTTATGATTAACAGAAGTATCAGAATTTATAAATGTAACGTCTGAATAATTTTCTGCGTGGCATCTGTAATGCACACAGATTCATAACATTTTCTTATTGCTTAGTACAGAATATATTACTGACCTAGTGGACAGAACCAGCATTTTTATAACCAGAGATGATGCAAAAGAAGAGCAGAAGACTCAAAACACAACTAATTCACTGGTGCCATCTTACAAGAGTGCAAGCTACTCTCTAATGGACATAGAGGAAAAGATACATGTGTTTGTAAGTGTGCTTTCCTCACCAGCATACCTCTCAACGTCTTATTGCAAGAAATCAGAACAGTCATAAATAAAAGTGGGACAAAGGCCCAAAAATAGGGACATTTTTAAATATTGCTCTTACAAACTCAGAAAGTTGATAGAATAACAGGTTTTGCATTAGCATGAATTTTCTGAAGGGTATAAAGTCTGAAGCTCAAATGTCTGTCATTATTTTCTAACTTCAGTCTTTAATGATTTGCCACTAATTTGCCAGAAAAGTACATTTTTCTGAAAAACGGACCAAACATATGAGGCAAAAATCTGGGCATTCTAAGAAAATCTGTACAGTTGAGAGGTATGCTTACCAGCATATTGTCATGCATTTCACCTTGTGCAGTATTTTTCTCTACATTCCAGTACAGTTTTGCATTTGTTGTTACCGCATAGTGGAAACATTTGTGATGCAGTTTTGCATGTTATGAAAGTGCTATATGTGAGCATTAAAGTTGTACAATAAACTGGTTTACCATTCAGGTAGTATTTGCTAACTAGTATGATAACACACAAAACAGTTATGTTGTCCCATCTTTCCATTTTATAAACTACTTCTCCAAGTGAGGGTCATGGTGGTAACAAGCTGAGCAGAGAAGGCCAAACTTCTGTGTCTTGACCAATAGTCTCCATCTTGTGTGATAATAAGGCATTGCCAGGAAAGCTAAAACATATACTCCTTTCAGAACTTTGGGGTCTGTATCAGGGTCCCCTATCAATGGAGCAGGCGTGGTGCATGTCCTATGTGTAGCATTCTCAGGTAACCTCACAATAATCCCAAACCTCCACAACCATCTCAGAGAGCATAGTTACAGGAGATCACTGCACTAGTGGTCAACCGGCTTTAGTTCTAAATGTAATGTTTTAGTTTGTTTCACCCTGATATGTTGTATTGTGTGAGCCAGTGAAGCATTTTTGAAGTGTTTTTCCCTTTTCTCCACTATGGTATGAATGTGGAGTTGGTGTATATAATTTAGTAAAGGTGGGCAGGGGCTTGCTCCTCTGCAAAGAAAAGAATATTTGTACATGTGTGTGTGTGTGTGTGTGTGTGTGTGTGTGTGTGTGTGTGTGTGTGTGTGTGTGTGTGTGCGTGTGTGTGTGTGTTTTTCAATATTTTATTTTCAATAAATAGTGAGCTTAAAAAGTGAGCTGTGAGGGCTTATAGATGTACAATCTCAGAGGATTAGTAGCTACATTTTAATGCCTTATGGTTTGCAGAGTTATTTCTATTAAGGAAAGTTATTCTCATTCTATTAGGGAATATGATCCCAATTAAGCTGTGAATGAACCTCATTTCTGCTACTTATGTCCACAATCTCACCCTGTCAGTTGCTACTCGAAGTTTATGATCATAGGCAAGGATGAGAACATAGACAGACCAGTAAACTGACAACTTTGTTCTATGATTCTGCTTTCACTTCACCACTACAGTCCAGCACAATATCAATAGTGCTGCCTTCACGGAACTGATTTCTGGCAATGGCAATTAAAGGAAGGAAAAAAATAAAAAAAAAATGTTTCCCTCCATCATACAATGATATTTTGCGCTATGCTAACACATCAGAATTATTGTACCTGTTCTACGTTATATTTCACTTTATTTTACCCCATAATGGTTATCACTGCTGATGATGTTTTAGTTTTTCATGAGGTTTGTGATTCTCCCACAATTCAGTTTGTTCCCCCTTTATATGGCTCATCATAAACATAAGAAAGCTGTATATATTTTTTCCCTTTTGCACAAATTTTTAAATTTTTTGTTTAATTTGTAAAAAAACGCAAGCTGCTTTAAGCATTTAACCACAAACCAAAAGAAGAAAGCTAAAACAGCAGAATTGTCTGAAGAAGTCAAACCTATAGCCCTTAATTAGATATCAGGCCTTCCACATACTCTTCTTAAGGTTGCAAGCGTTTCTGCCTAGTGTAATAGCACTGTTATTCTTCAGTGAGAGAAAGTTGTCACTTCAAAGATTTGGTAAGATTTGCAGTATTCATTTTATTTTAAGACTGTGCTCAAATTATGCATCTTCTTCTTCTTCTTTCAGCTTTTCCCGGTTAGGGGTCGGCACAGTGGATCACCTGTCCACTCATGATTGGCAGTGAAGTTTTACTATGTCGAGTTGCCAGCCCGGCACTCAACCTTCCACAGAAGGCACACACACACATGCACTCATGCCTAGGGCCAATTTAAAATGTCCAATCCACCTACAGCATGTCTTTGGGATGTGGGAGGAAACCGGAGCACCCGGAGGAAACCCACGCGACCACAGGGAGGACATGCAGACTCCACACAGAAGGCACCCCAGCCAAGGATCAGGGAACCTCTTGCTGTGAGTCAGCAACGCTAACCGCTGCACCACCACAGCTGCCCACTGTGCTCAAATTATGCATAAAAGCAATAATTCACTTGTCAAAAAAGAAAAGTACATACAATCTGAGTATGCAGTGTTACAGCATAACTTCTCTGCTCTTTGCACAATGATTTATCTAGCAATTACATCTTTAGAAAAGACTGGACAACCTCCATACCTTGGCTGCACCTTAACACGATTGTTCATAAAAGACAGAAACAAGAGAAGAGACAAGACATGCTCTTTACAGAACCCTCTTCCTACTTTGCATAGGTTCATAGGCCCTTATAAGCCTAGCCATGCAACCCAAATGTGACCCACAAATTTGACTTATACAAGTGGTAATTTACTGACTGCCTCTGTCCATCTGAGACATAGGTATCAGGCAAGAAGTAAATTTCTGATTACCCATCCATTGGTCCAAGTTGCACTTAAATAGGGACAGGGAGGAACTCTGCTTCACATGGATGGGAAGTCTGTTCCAGAGAATGGGAATTCTCTGAGAAACATAGATGTCTTTCCAACATGTCCTATTTATGTTGCAAGCAAAATGTAGGTCTTTTACTGTAGTAGTTCTGATGCTGTTTTTTTTCTGATGAGCAAATTATTCACTAAAACAAATCCAAAGATGCCTTGCATGACAGGCAAAAATCACCTTTCAGAGTTCTATATGATACAGAGTAAAGAAACAAGGCTTTGAGGCCATCAGCATATGACATTGTGTTTACTCCCTATATTCTTTTTGTAAGGAACCTTTGTAGATGTTCCTGCTTGTGTCTAGTCTGCTACATATTATAAAGGACTTTATGTACTCCATGATGAGTGTGATATGGGCTAAATACAGTGGCATGATGACCTCTCTGAATCTAGATGCCATGCCCTTACCTATAAGCTGAGCAACAGACAAGGATTTTCTTACTACATTGGACACATGTTTGTCAAAGGATAGGTTACTATCTACATGAGCGCCCATATCCCTGACTAGTGATTTGATTAGAAGTGTTTTATTGATGACATAGTTAATCGGGGTGGCAGACATCCCAAAGGTTGTACTATAATTTATTTATATGAATTGAATTTTAAGGCATGGCTTTGGCACCAAGCATTTGTTTGTGTTAGGGCTTTCTGAAGTATGTTCTTGTCTTGAGGCTATTCAATGACTGCTTCCAGTTTGCAATCACCTGTGAACTTGGTCAGCCAGAAGCCTTTGGCATTGGCTTTAATGTCCGAGAAGTAGATGCCAAAGAGAAGTGGGCTCAGCAGAGAGCCCAGAGAGACTCCAGTAATGACTGGCCTCTTTGTGGAGGTGCTCTCACTGATCCTAACATTTTTGGGTCCTATCCATGAGTTAGCCAACTATCTAACATGTTATAAAGAGATTTATGTCTAGTTCTATAAGTTTGTTGACAATGCCCTAGTGGGTTGTTGTATCAAATGCTTTAACTAGATCAAGGTAGGCAGTATGCACTGCTTTCCCCTTCATCCTTTGCCTTAGTGACTTTCTCAAAAGACGTCCACCAGGTTCAGTAATCCCACTGAGGCTGTGTTATTGGCTTTCATACTCCATAATTACAGCTGGAAGGGTTTTATGTTTGAGGATAGTTCTTGGGCGATGGCTGGGGGAGAGAGAGAGGTAAAGCTGGAATTGAATTAGTCTGCTAGCAGTTTCCCTATATCACCAGGTTTGGTGAATGTGGCACCATTAACCACCAGTTCAACACATTGCTGTGTGCTGCCTTTGAGGTTTTTAACATACAGTAGCTGAAGAAGAGCTTATGGTCATCTTTCACCTGGGAGATTACCTTATCCTCAAACCTGGCTTTGTTTGACCTATTTTTCTCTCTTAGTTGCCTATTTAGTTTGATGAGAGTTTTTACTTTATGGGAAATGCCCTTCCTGGTTTTTTACTATAATTCTTTTCCTTTTGTTTTATATCCTGTTTAATTTGAAATGCCACCAGGGTGGATTATTTCTGGGGCTAGTTCTGGGCTTACTTCTGGTAGGTACAGCAACCTCTATGTTGCCATTGATATGGTTGTACAGAGTTTCTCAGAACAATTAGTGTAGGGGCATTGAAGTTTGACAAGCCATCACTTAATAAAAGGTAGTTTGCCTTGGAATAGTTCCTAACCATTATTGGTTTTATTGGAGTAATGGAGCTTATTTTGATTTCGAAGGAAACAGCTTTATGGTTGCATCTTACTAGGGAGAATGAGACATTGAGGGGGTGCAGTGTTCTCCCATATTTGTGAATACAAGGTCCAGTACGTTGGAGTTTCTAGTGGGTGTACTTACCATTTGGTCAAGAGTGATTGTACTTACAAAGTCTAGCAATTTCTGTGCCTGTAGATTGGTTGGATGGTAAGTGTCTCCAGTAGGTCCAAGCATGCATTGTGAGCTTCTTGGGATATGGAGGGTGACTGACAGCTGGCTAGGATATGGTACAGGATTGTGTCTATGGTGATCTACATGTGAAGGAACTCCAAAATGTCTTCCTGTTTGACTAACCTAGAGATAAGCTTGTCACTGATGTATATTGAGATACTTCTACCTTTAGCCCTTGTCTGTGCAGCTTCTGGTGTAAAAGTGTGGAAGGCACTGAAACATTGCACTGATGAGGTACTCTCTGATGCTTTATGCTTTAAACCATGTCTCTGTAACTATACAGATGTCTATATTCTTGAGTGTGAGGAGGGCTTGGAGGAAGTGTAGTTTTTTTTGTTTAGACTCCTGGCATTGAACAGTAACACCTTGAGGTTCAGTTCAGTTGATTTTGTTAAGTCAGTAGGTTAGTCAGTTGGCATTGCTTAAAAAGACATTATGGGGAGTGTATAAAGTTTTAGCCAGTAATCAAAAGCCTAGAGGAGACAAATGCTGATCATCATTGGCAAAGCAGTATGCTCTGTTAACCATGTTCCCCATGCTGACAAATATTGGATTCCCTTAGAATGACACCAAAAAGACAGACAATTGTTAAAATCAGTCATCTTTTTCTCATATTGTGGCATCATTCTCTGTTTATAGATTTGGAGGTAAGTACTAGACAATCAGTCTGCAGATTATTTCAAGACTAGCCAAAAGCTCTGTGATGATAATATACTGCTCAGTGTTAGGCTCATAAAAGCCCGAGATGGATAGTCTGAGAGTTCCATAATGTCTCTCTTCATATAATCCAGGGAGGTATGCCTCAGGTCATTTACACATACATGGACAATGATGGCATCATATTGGTACCTGTGGTGTAATGACTTGAGTGTGTGCATGATTTGGTGGGTCCTGGCTCCAAACAGGCAACTAACTTTTATCTTCTCTTTGTTCAGCCAGGTTAGAGGGTCATCAGTATGTCTTACAATGAAGTCCCCTATGACAAGAATCATGGGAAGAGTTTGCTTGCCTTTGGGTCTTAGTGTTTGTGGCAACATTGAGAGTGACTATATGTGTGGTATTAGGTGTTTTTTTTTTCTGAGTGCCTTTGGGCTTGATATGGCCTAGCTTTTCCAACAAATCATCTAGATGATCTTTATTGTTTAGGAAGATTGATTTTAAGTGCCTCAGTATGCATTAGTATATGTGTGTTGTGTGCTATGTGAGGTGGGTGTTGTGTGAGTAGTTTCAACAACCTGATGTGTGCTTGTATGTGAGAGTTTAGCCTCCAGTGTCACTGTGTAAGTACACCTCTAGCATACTATGTTTTATTAAGGATTAAGTGGTTGTTGCTAAGCATAACACCTTAAACCAATTCAAAATATCTCTTAAAAAAACACCTAAAAATGCATTGGCTTTGTCCCTGTACAAACCCTGACTAACCCCTACTCAAATATCAACTGTAAATGAAAACCTTATTACAGGAAGAAACTTTCATTATATTACTCTGATTCAGTAACTGTTTAGAAAACTGATTACATGTCTCTTACTTACTGGAAAGTACTAAAGTAAGGATGATATTTTGACACAACCATGTACTACTAAAATGTATGTGAACCACTTAAAATGTATATGATCTCCCTTATCAGTCAATAATTTCCAACTATTTCCTATCAGTTAATAATTTCCAACTATTTCCTGTGTGCATTCTAGAAAATCTTGACCATGCGTGTATCTATTGTTGAACATATGTCCATTTTGTAATATTTCATTGTATATATACATGTTATGTATGTCTGGAGCTTTTCTCCCCAGGCCTCCGCTGTAAATGGACCTATATCCAGTTGGACTTTCCCAGTTAACAAATGTAAAATAAATAACTAAATAAATAAAATTGCTACACTGTTTCAAAATGCCCATATCCACTATGCTTGCTATAGAGATGTTAGGAAATTGCACATCCACGCTGTCCAGTCCTTTGATTGATAGGCTACAACAGGGTGGTTTATTGGGGTTAAAATGCTATTAAGGCTGCTTTATTGATGCAGACTAATAAGGGTGCTTTACTGGGACATATTATGCTAAACAGTGCTAAATTCTACTAACTTTAACATTTAAACACTACTTAATTGTATTAAAACTATATATATTACCACTCAATGCCTAACTTGCTGATCTAAACTTGTTGGTGAGTAAGGTTTTTGCGCTACATTTACTGCTCTACAGGGTGCAGATTTATGGACTGTTCTATAGGGAAAATTTGCTTTCTAGGTATTTGCTACTGTCCATGGCACTGCTAAGCACTGCTGCGGAGTGAGCAGCTTTGGTCAAAATTGCCAAATTTACCACAGCTCAAAAAAAGACAGAAAACTAATTAATGAGTCCTCTGGCCAATGAAATGACTACACTATGAGCCATTTCATGTGTTTTCCAACTCAGATAAACCAGGGAAACACCAACTGCCACAAGATGACTAAACCTAGTCCTCTAATGTAAAAACACAGTAGGAGAGACCCACAAGTGCAAAGCTACCATAAACCGATTAAATACCTAGCTGGAAATCACTTGCTGAAGGTGATTTCAAGACAGTATTACAGCAGTAACAGTAAGAGGAAGAACAATTTTTTCACAGAAATACTTTGAAATACACAGATAAAATTAGGAAACAGTAGCAATCACTCAAAATAACTCAAGCAAGTGCGATTTAGCAATTCAATGCACATAGCATTGCCTGGCTGGTACCGAATGCAAGTAAAACACTTCTGGAACAAAGGCTTTGTTGAGCTCTGGGAAAATAAGAAGGAAACAATATTTAGTAAAGGAGGTTTACTCAAGGGCTATACTGGTTTGCTAGGTGGGTGCTCGTATCATGAATCTATGGAAAACAATGGATGGGAAGGATTTTTAAATAGGTTATACAACAGACAGTATCAATGAAAGAGGAGCGGGAGGGACTTTGAAAATCAGATTACCTTAATGGGCAGGAGCCAGAGTCACAGCCACATAAATCCACAATGAGAAAATGAAAGGAGGGTTAAGGAAAATTCAAGGAAGAAGCAGGCCAGCTAGAGAGGGATCCAATCAAATAAAGACAATATTGGAGCTCTTTCAGAAACTTTAGCTTAATGTCTTAGTGGGGGGTGGGAAAGACACAAAGAACAGAGGAAGAGAAAGGCACTGGAATGTAACTTGTCTAGGCTACAGTTCAGTGACCCCAGGCAGGTTAGAATTTCAGAAACTTTAGCTTAGTGTATCAATGAAGGATAGGGGAGACACAAGAACAGGGGAAAAGAAGGCACCGGAACACAACTTAAATGAGGTAAATGATAAACAGAATATAAAACTGTAGAAGCAAAACTGAAGTATCAACACAATAAAAGTATTGAAGTATAAATTCTAGAAAAAAAAACAGAATGCTCTCACTGTTGAAATCCTACTACAGCTTAAGGCACCAGCCTATGCAGAAATTTACCAGTAGCACTGTTTGTGGAAAAAATGCAGTAATAAATGACTAAATAAGGCTACAATCTGGCAGTACTTCAGAGTTCTACCACAACTTTGAATGAAACAAAACTAAGGCCCAGAAATGTTTGAAATACAAACATTTGGCTTTTACAAGTAATTCTGCTTGTGGAGCTAGAAGTGCAGTATAATGAAGAAACACAGTCTTCCCACAACTGCAAAATAAGCTACAAGGCTAAGGTCCCAGAACAAACTAAAGATTAAAAGGGATAACTTGTTTTGCTAAAGTATGGAAAAACAGAAAAGTACAAAGAAATATCACTACATAGGCCACTGTAAGTGAAACTTACATATTTAAACAGAATTGAAATGTTTTTGTTCTTTTTCTTTTTGATGATAAGCTTGCTACTCACATTTCAGGGCTTTCTGCACCTCTCCAAGTCTTGCATAATAGATGTAGCAGACTAGCTAAAGAGGGATATATTCTTCTTATTGCTGAGAATACAGTTACTGTTCATACTTGTCAAATACAGGGAACAAATGGCATGTAGTAATGGCCCGAGACCCAGTGTTGTTCTAGAAACTTCTCGCATGTCATTCCAGGGTACACAGGCATATGCCTTCTCCAAGTCAATAAATCCCATTCAGAATGTATTCACAATGTCCATACTCCATCCAATATCTTTGTAAGGACAAATAGCTGATCCTGTCTTCCAAGGCCATAATAGGATCTCTATTGGTCCTCTGATTGATTATTGAATGCAATTTTATTTTAGGCACCTTAGCTTACACTTTGCCAGAGAGGCTATTTTAAATGTTTTATTATGATTTTTGCATATGCTGAGTAATAAACAGCACACCTTATAGCATGGATTTACATATTAGCCCTGCCCATCCCTCCCTGTCATTCTGCAGCCATTACCATTTATGAAGAAATATTTTCAGAAAACATGGACTCTAAAAACAACCAGTACCGATGAACAATCTGATTGTACTGGCTGATTTCAGAAAGAAAGTATGATGACATTGGACCCCATATTTGAACTCTTAAAAGTCCAAATAATCATAAATAAGACTAATTACCATTTCATATCTAGATATAGAGCACACTGTATGTTCCTTTCTGAGCATGATAGCTATCTTAATGCATTGGCTGAAATTCCCATTAAACCCAGACTTTTCTATGGGAAAGATTCAACTATCCATCAATAAAATGTCATGTCCAAAATCAGAAAGAGCAGCTCTAATAGAGTCAAGAGCTCTTTAATTCAACACACCTCTAAAAACAAAAAGATTACCAGGACTTGCTCCTATTTGGCTTATATTTTGCAAGCCAGTGTTCCTGTCCTATGGTTAAGTAAGTTTGCAGACTACGGTAAATTGGGTTTTGTTATTCAGTCTTCAATTGCCTCACAATTGCTCTGACATGGGTTCAACCATATCAACAATTGCTGCAAGGACAATGATCTGAAATTAAATGTAAAAAAAAAATGCAGCATAGTTCATTTTGGTAAACAAAACAATTTCACTTACCATATGCACTCTCCAATTAGACGTGGTTGTAAGGTATTTAGGCACTTTTATTGATAATTGCTTATCATTTTACCATCATGTCCCTAGAGTAGTTCAGAAAAGCTTTTATCTGGCTTATCTCATTTCTGAAGATATCTCCACTAGATCCAAAGGAAATATTAATTCCCTTTTACTCGTATCTTATTAGACCCATTATTGAATATAATGCACCTTTTGGCATGTATTTGTCTAAACATATCACATGACTTGACAGACCTCAGAGATTCATAATGAAAAAATATCATTGGCTTCACAAATCTTAGTTATCAAGACATACTGGTAGCCCTTTATCTGTACTCAGTCTCTTACAGATTCCTCTGCAGAGATCTGTGCCTGGCCTTTTGAGCTATAAAAGATCCAACTCTGTTTGGCCCTTATATTCCTTTACAGAAATAATGGTACCACAAATACTCAGTTAAATGAACTAAACCTTCATTAGTAGATAAATAAGACTTGTCAGCATGACAGATTCCTATCCCAGTGTATCTCTCTCAGCTCTGAAATAAACTTACACTACATTTCAAGCAGAGTAGCACCCCAATCACATTCAAAGTAAACCTAGATAACTGAATGGGCAACCTCAAATTCCTACCTGGTCTGTCTTGTCTTGACTTGCTTGAGTTTAGAGGGAAATGTTGAATAGGGATTTTTGTCTAGACTTGAAATGGTCTACAGACTGATTTTCTAGTACTCACCTATGAACCTATTCTTTTAGTAGCTATGAAAATCATAAAAAAAAGTTTTTTTTATTAATGATTAAAAATAATCATCATAAAAATACAGCTAATGAAAAAGTCTAACCTGTAATAAGAATAAAAAGAACTCATATATTTTGCTACTAGTGATACATTTCTGGATTAAACTGACAAACAGAAAAAAATGTATTATCCCATTGTATTTGTTAGCCAGTTGATAAGTAAATGATCTTCTGCTGAATAATAAAATTTCTAGGAGAAATGCATACTCTTTTATAGCATCACTATAGCTGCAATAGATTTTTTGTTCTAACAAGTTTGCGTGTGTGTGTGTGTGTGTGTGTGTGTGTGTGTGTGTGTGTGTGTGTGTGTGTATGTGTGCGTACACACAGATTCCCTTTCAAATCCTGAAAGACCAAAATCCGCAAGATTATTTTCATGAGATGAAAATAATGAAAGTTAAAATCCTGAAACCCGTAATTTTTCCAAGGGCAAGTAAACACTTGCCCAAAACTACATACTACACACCGTACCACTGGAAACCCAGCAAGGTGGGGGCTATACCTTGTCGACCCCCTAACTATATATACCAACTCTGGGATTGCACTACAGTGAGGAAAAGGGCATATTTCCCCACAATGGGCAAGTGTTTACTTGCCCTGGGAAACGTTACAGGTTTCGGGATTTTAACTTTTGTTATTTTCATCTTGCGAAAATAACTTACAGGATTTTGGTCTTTCGGGATTTGAAAGGGGATCCATACACATATATGTATACACAGACACACACACACACACACACTCACACACACACACACACACACACACACACACACACACACACACACACACACACACACACACACACACACACACACACACACACACACACACACACACACACACACACACACACACACACACACACATACACACACACACACACACACACACACACACACACACACACACACTTGTATAAACATTTAAAAACAATTCTATCACTTGGTTAAGATCAGGCAAGCTGTTTTTCTCCCCAAAATCATACCCCTCCAGGTATGTACATTACCCCTGATATAAGTGATAAAGTCTGTCAGTAGGACTACAAACTCCTTTGGTGGTATCTTACGTGCCACATCCATGACTTCTAATAAAAGTGAATAGTCTACATAGATGTCAGCTTCCCCTTCTGTAACTCATAATTGCAATGAGGTGTAACCTGACTTAACTCGGGTACTTCTGCTGGGACTATGTTTTGAAACCTCACAACCACGTTTGAAAGTCTTTTCATTCCCTTCTACTGGATATACTGAGAAGTAAGAGTGTTTGGAAACTGAGGTTTGCAGTTTTACTGTTATGAGTCCATTCATGTCCAGCTTGTTTATGCATGCCTAGTTTGTCAGGAAGGATTCACTTACTGCAAGGCTATAGTTGCACATGAACTAGTTATGAAATCTTTACTTGTTGCACAGTTCTTGAACCTGACACTTTAAATACAATGGTTAAATCTAACTTGTATATTCTGCTTATTAATTACTTGTAGTGATTCATATAGCATTTAATTATGTATCATTGCTTCCCTGGCTCTGTGTGGTAAAAATGCTATAACCAGTCAAACTCACCCAGAAGATGACACAAAACAATTAGAAAATAAAACATATATGCATACAATTTAACAAAGCTGCACATAGACTTAAAGATATATGAATCTGGAAGATTGCACAACCAGATGATTTTCTAAAAGACAAGTCACATGACATAAGTCACTGGTAAGGTTTCATTCTGCTGTGAATCTCAGAAAGGTATACTACACCTCTTATTATGTGCATACTAACTTAACTAATACAACGGGATCATGAGATAGGTATCGAGAAATTGGAATTCCGTGTGTGAAGGGATAGTTTGGATGTTAGAATTTAGTAAGGGAAGAGATGTTTGGCTTGTAAGAACAAGGAAGGACAGGATGATTAGCCTGCATTAGAGCAGGAGCAAAGCCAGTTTTTGGCTATGTGTTCCATAAGCAGTAGTTTAAATTTGGATGTGTTGCTAGAATATAGTATTGTCTGAGGCATGGAATTCCAGGACTTGGATATTTGGTGGGAGAATAGAGAGTTACCGTAACAATTATTAGATTTAGTTACTTTGAGTAGTAGTTTGTTGGAGGATTTTAGTGGCCTGCCATTTGAGTAGGCCTGAACTAAGCCCTTGAGTGCTGGACAGTTGAATGGATGGTGGAAGATGGAATGAATGAAACTTAGTTGGTTGAGGGATAGGAGACGGGGTAGTTCAATCCAATGTAGTTTATGAATTGCTCTGCAGTGATATGATCTGTAAGAGAGGTTAGTAGCAAATCTTGAGATTTTGTTATAGCAAGATTCCAGTTTGTTTAAATCTGATTTTCTGAAATTAGTGAATATTAGTGAGGCATATAGAAGGGCAGAGACCAGATGAGTACTAGCTATGGAATGCCTGGTGGTCTTGGTTAGGTATGACTTGACTCTGTATAGTGAGCCTAGCTTAATGTGAACCTTTTTGATAGTTAGAGCAAGATGAAGGTCAGATTCAGAAGTTGTCAATTGTCACTCCAAGGAGTTTGGTGTGCCAGACAGGTTTAATTTTAGCTTTGTTAGCAGAGTAGATGTTGAAAGGTGGAGATTTATCAGGAACTTTATTATTAATGAAGAGCATAAGCTTTGTTTTATTTGGATTGAGTATGAGTTGAGAGTCTGAGAGGTGTTTCTCAATGTCTTAGAAAGACTGTTGGGTTGTTTGTAGGAGTTCTGGTAGGGAGGAAACTGAACATATGAGGGAGGAGTCGTCTGCATATTGAATGAAGGTTACATGCTGGGTGGCTGTGCTGAGATTGCTTGTGAATATGGTAAAGAACAATGGACCGAGAATTGAACCTTGGGGTACTCCTATTGAGACCGGTAATAGGGTGGAGAGTTAATTTTGCCACTTAACTGCCTGTTGGTGGTCAGTTAAGTAGTTAAGAAACCAGAAGAGAGCTAGCTGGGTTAGGTTTAAGGATGCTAGCTCATTTAGTAACTTTTCATGGGGTACTGTTTCAGAGGCCTTAGACATATCAGGAAAGATAGATGAGAAGAGCTGATTGCCATTTCTAAGCTGGTTAACTGAGTTGGCAACATTAACAAGGGCAGATGGTTGTACTGGGTTTAGGTCTGAAGCCATGTTGAGATGCAGATAGGAGATTACTGCTTAGTAGATAGTCGAGGAATTGTCTGTTTATGCATTTTTCAAGAATCTTGGCTATGGGAGGGAGGAGGGCAATTGGCCAGTAGTTTGAGAACTCAGTAGAGGGGCCACCTTTGTGAAGAGGGATGATATAACAGACTTTCCAGAGTTTGGGATGTAGTGCTCAGTAATGGAATGGTGAGATATAGGGTAGGAGATGACATCTGCTGCTAGGTTTAAAAATTCATTGGAGAGTTGGTCATCTGTGAGGGATGGGGGGCTTAAGTTTGAAAGGTGTTTTTGATGGTATTAACTTAAATTGGTTTGATTGAAAAGGAATTGAGGGTTCTGTCTGATTCATTAGGAATAGATGGGGGGTCTTGCTGTTGATTTTTACTAGGGAGAGTATAGAGTGGATAAAGTGTGAATTAACTTGTGAGACCATGCTATCTGTGGAATCGGTTGTGGCTGGAGATGAGGTTGTGATCTGTCCAGGCTTTAGTAGTTGTTTGATGGCTCCCTAAAATTTCTAGGGATTGTTTTGGTGTTTTTATTGCATTGTTGTGTATTATAGGTTTTTGACGTGCCTGATTTGTTTTTTGGCAAGGTTGCATAATTGATGGCAGGTAAGAAGGGAGTCTTGATTTTTGGTCTTGTGGTATATGGACCAGGCTCTGTCTCTCTTTTTGAGGAGTTGCTTAATATCATTGGTAAGCCATGGTATGTGCTTGGAGTTTGAATGGGTCCTTCTAAGGGGAGCTAGGTTGTTTAGGATATTGAGGAATTTGTGACTGAAATACTGAACAGCCAAGTCAAGGTGCAGATATTTTACAGGGAACCAGTCACATTGTTGCAGGAGGGATTTGAAGACTTCAGGGGAGAAATGTCTTTTGTTGTGGACAAGTTTGTAAATTATATTTTTAGTAGGGCAAATGTGTGCCCAAGAAGGTAAGTGGATAAGTGATCACTTAGACTGTCAGGGAGACAGCCATTTTAGTGACAGAGAGAGGGTTTGTAAGTGTCCAGTCTAGGACTGATTATTTTTTGCTTGTTGAGTCTTTCGGCTTTTCCCGGTTAGGGGTCGCCACAGCGGAACTCCGGTCTGCTGATGATTGGCAGTAGATTTTTATGTGCCGAGTTGCCAGCCCTGACGCACAACCTTCAATGAAGGCACGCCCATTCATGCATGTCTCCACACAGAAGGCACTCTAGCTGAGAATCGAACAGGACAACGTCTTACTGTGAGGCAACAACGCTACCGCAGCACCACCACCGCAGAAAATCTGGTAGACAATTGTAGAATTTGACAGAAATCATGGAGCAAGTGTACCAATCCATGTTAAAATTACCCTTATTACTGTTTCTTGACTAAAAGTTGAAGCACATCAACAACAAAGGTCTTCAATAATGTCTTCATTGCTACCAGGGGGTTATATAAATAGCTATTATAATGATGTTTTTGTTGGTGTTTAGCTGAAGGTGGATGATTAGAATTTCAGAATTCAAGCGGTCTGGGGGTTGATTTGAAGTTTTTCTAAATTGATAGTATTTGTATATATTACAGCTATGCCACCACCTCATTTAGGAGTCCTGTCATGTCTATGGATGTTATAACCATGGGTTAGGGCTTTAGCCACATTTTTGTTAGGACTGCTAATTCAAGAGAGTATAGGGTGGTAGTTGCATGAAATTCATGAGTTTTATTTAGGATGCTTCTTAGGTTCATGTTTAATATTAAGAGATCAGAGCTACCTTGTGGAATATTAGAGATGTTGGGGAGTAAGGGTTGTTTGGAGTGAGGGGATTGATCAAGGGGTAGAGGTTCTGGATTAGGATGTATGTCACCACTTAGCTTGATCAGGATAGAATTGAATATAAATAGGTGTGTGAGTTTGGTAACTATTGTAACATATTTGTGGAGTAAATGTGGGGTTAACTGTGAGTGTGTATATTTAAATGTGAAGAGTTCTATACTGTAGTTGTTGTAAAGGTATGGAGACATGATGATGTTTAAAGAAGTATGGGGTGTGGTGCAGTGCTGAGTGGGTTAGTGGGGGAGTAGTTAGTTATGACCTGTTGTGTTTGACAACAAGTAGAAAGGTAAAAGATAATTAGCAGAATAAAGAGTGCAAAGTGCTGGAGAAACATTGTTTGTATTTAATTTGGAGTCAAGTGTTGTGTTGGTGAATGGTATAGGGAGTAGCTAATGAGGGTGTAGCTGCTATAGGGATGGGTTGTACTGAGGTTAAGAAAAAGCAATCTGTGTTACAGTAGATAGCTAATTGGCTATTATGTATAAGACTGATGTGACTGGATGAGTAATCAATTCAATTTATAGGTCAATTTATAACTGAGTGTAATCACTCTACAGCCAGAACAAAGCAATTAACAAAGTGATGCAAGTAAAACAGGTTTACTGTCATTTCCTGAGACTAAATACCTGACATATGCAGTATAGTCTACTGGTCAAGCAAAAGGAAACAGTGGCCAACTATTTGACAGAGCAGGTCTGTATTTAACTGATTAAAGTTAATATGAGACAAGGTTTTTCATGATAACTATGCTTACATGAAACAATGACAAAGTCTCAGTAAACTTGTGTGTAGATGTTGTGACCACAGGCTATGAAACAAAGACAAAGTCACAGTAAACTTGAATGTAGATGTGGTGGCCACAAGCTATGAAACAAAGACAAAGTCTCAGTAAACTTGTGTGTAGATGTTGTGACCACAGGCTATGAAAAAAAGACAAAATTACAGTAAAATTGTACGTAGATGTAGTGACCACAGGCTCTACTCTATGAAGAAATATAGTGGCTCTCATAGTTTCTCATATTCTATGTTCATAGGTTAGTACTAGGCTAACTGCCCTTTTGGGCCATTTGAAGCTTAGCCAGTTACCCCATGTGAGAATCAAACCCTGCACCTTGTGTCTTTAAGGTAAACACCTTAACCATTATGTCATCCTCCCAGTGTGTGTGTGTGTGTGTGTGTGTGTGTGTGTGTGTGTGTGTGTGTGTGTGTGTGTGTGTGTGTTGCATGTGCATGTGTCTGTGTGGATGTGGAGGATGTGTGTATACTTAACATAGAGTGAGGTACCTGAGCACATGAACTTTTATGTTTATTTTCTGATTTTCACATTGTAAAAGTGTGTTATACAAATTATGTTTATAATTTATTCATTTATAATATATGCAGCTTATCACTCTATTATTCTATTTATGGATGCTGCACCGAAGGTTTGATACCATAGGCCAGCAAACCATAGTGGCTGCCTAAGTAATTGCTTACAGTAATATTATGACTTATTACACCTCTGATGTGGAAATGATCAAGTGAAAGAAATAGTGCCAATCATAATGTATACCAGCTTATTTTACCCTAAGATATATGGATCTATGTTAGATTATTAAAGTTCTGAAACTTCAAAATTCAGATGGCCATAACCATATAATCGAAGTTTCATGACTTAGAACATTAAAAAATGTAAATAAATAAAAAAACAAAAAAATTCTTTTAACATTTTTGCAGGGGACAAGCCTGCCTGCACCCCCACACCCCCTGCTAATTAAATATACCAACTCAGAGATCGCACTACATTGTGGAAAAGGGTACATTTCTCATTCCGGTCTGTACTGCGATCTCCATTCAAAACATTTGAAGTTTCAAAACTTCAATCATATGTCCCAACCATATAACTTTCAAAGTTTTGAAACTTAGATAATCTGATAGGGTCCAGATTATATAAGGCCTGTACCCTCCGCTGAAAAGGTGACTATACTTTGAATAGGTATACCACAGATGTATTATCATTTGTGGAAGTAATTACCCTATGTGATATATTTCAGCATGTTCTACAGACTAACAAAGACAGATTGCACCCTACCCAAAATTAATAACAATCTAATTGGATATCTCTTTGATGCTTTAATGATAATGTTAAATAAATATTGTGCATAGTAGCATACTTCAACCTTGTTTCATACATTAACATATAGACCCTCCCCTGATTACCATTTTGCCTGGCTACATCTGAATGAACAAGTGATAATGGCCATAAAAATGTATGTCATCTTCTCATCACGATATATACAGACTGTACACTCAACACAAGAATAGCCACATTTTGTCTGGGTAATAAAGAATAACTGCAAGTAGTAATGTATTAAATCTTGTTTGCCAAAGTACCACAGCACCACAGACAGACAGACTGACCTCAAATAATAAACATTTGAAAGGTCATATCTATGAAATTTCACTTACCACACAAAGAAACTACTGAGCACAAAAATATAATAAATCTCATTTGCACAGTCTCACAGAATCACTGTCACCCAGCATACTTTAGAAGTTTAACTAATAAGGTCATAGAAACACTGACCATAATTATGTAGGCTTGTTAACACTTTTACATGTAGACACTGTACTCTTCCGCTAAGAGATCCAAATTTTGCTGGGGTACACTTCAGATGAGTAAATGATGAAGTGAAAGAACTTCTACCTTTAATAATGTAAGCCTGCCTCGCAGAAAAACATAGACAGACTTGAACCCCCTCTCAAATACTAGTCCTTTACCTGGGTATGTCTCGAATGTTTCACTGAACAAATAAAAGAAATACTGCCTACAGCAGTTTAATTACATGCACCTTAACTGCTAAAATAAAATTTTGACTTGTTCCATCTCACATGTGACTAAGCTCATGGAAGAGATATCAACCATAATAATGTCTGTCAACTTATTTCATCCTAAGAAGTACATAGACTGCACTCCCCCCACCTAAAGAAAATACTGAAGCACTACCCATAGTAATGCATTTTATCCTGTTTCACAGAGTAAAGCAGACTCCAGCCTCCTCCAGATTATATTTTACTGGGTACCTATATGAAGTTTCACTTCTGAGTGAAAGAAATATGGCTCATAATAATATAATCAACCTTGCTCATCATAGTAATAATCCCACCATGCACCAAATTGCATTTAATTGGTATACCTTCAAATAGGTCAAAGAAATACAGTCCAAAATAATGTGTGCTAGGTTCATTCGCTATATGACAGATACAGGTGCTACACTTCCTGAAAATAATCACATTTTGACTGGATGCACCTCAGATAATTAATTGATCAACATATACATTTACTATATATAGTAATCTACATATTTTCTACTTGTTTTGCCAGTAGTAATATTGAACAGAATAACACAGACGGAGTAAGCCCCACCAAAATAACAACAGTAATCTGACTTGATATATCTTAGATGTTTCACTGATCAAGTAAAAGAAATACAGCCCACAGTAATGCAGCTAAACTTTTTTCAGAACACATAGACTGCAACTAAGCCCCGAGAATAACACCCGACTTGTTACAATAATGATTTTTTGACTGAGCACACAGAATAAATACTACCCATAAGGATATATATCAGATTACTATGACATACATGTACTGCACCATTTTACTGAATATGCTTCAGATGATTTACTGATCAAAAGACAGAATTATTACATATAGTAACGTATGCCATATTTTTAAGGGTAAAACAAGCAGCATCCTAAAAATAACTAACTAACTAACTGACTAACTAAATACATAAATAATATAATATATTAGCCCTGCAAACCATCAAAATGTCCTCCTGGCCCCCTCTAGACCTCTTCATTCCTTTCCAAAGAGACAGCCTAAACAAAGTATTCCATGGCCAAGGCAACAAACATGCAGATTATTTGCTGTCGGGCTAGGGGGAGGTCCATTCATGCCTTCAAAAGGTCAGAGTCATATACCAGGAGAGATCTGTCACATGCATAGTTCACTCACTCCCCAATGGCCTAGTCCCTCCCTGTGGTGGCTGTGATGTTCACTTTAGCTATTTCCTAGGGAGATGCATGCATGCATCATATATACATGCCAATAATCAGGATCTTATGCAGCTCAACATGACCATATCTCATAGTGGTATATGCTATATCTTCTCTTACTCCTGTAGTGGGCAGCAATGCAACAGACCAGACAGCCTTCCTTTCTACTTGATAGACAAGAAAACAGCTGGCTTTTTTAATTTCCAATAAGCCATCAACTAAGTAGTCAGGGTGTTATCTCTCTATGAATCAGAACCAGGACTCCACCAAATAATATTGTGACTGTGTACATCTGAGATGTTTCATTTACCAAGTGAAAGAAATGCAGCCCATAGCAAAGTAACTAATCTTTTTTTTTCTAAACATAGACTGTTATAACTGTTAGTCCCTCCTCACCAAATATTAATTTGACTGGTTAGATGTTGAATGTTTAAGGAGATGAGGTGCATGGCAAAGAGAGAGGTGGTGAAGGCTAAGGATAAGGGGTATGAAGAGTTGTATGAAAGGTTGGACACTAAGGAGGGAGAAAAGGACCTGTACCGATTGGCTAGACAGAGGGACCGAGCTAGTAAAGATGTGCAGCAGGTAAGGGTGAGGAGTGTGTGTTGAGCAGATGGAAAGAGTACTTTGAAGGGCTGATGAATGAAGAGAATGAGAGGGAGAGAAGGTTGGATGATGTGTGGATAGTGAGTCATGAAGTGCAGTAAATTAGCAAGGAGGAAGTAAGGATAGCTATGATGAGGATGAAGAATGGAAAGGCTGTTGGTCCAGATGACATACCTGTGGAAGCATGGAGGTGTTTAGGTGAAATGGCAGTGGAGTTTTTAACTAGATTGTTTAATGAAATCTTGGAAAGTGAGAGGATGCCTGAGGAATGGAGAAAAAGTGTTTTGGTACTGATTTTTAAGAATAAGGGTGATGTGCAGAGCTGTAGTAACTGCAGAGGGATTAAATTGATCAGTCACAGCATGAAGTTATGGGAAAGAGTAGTGGAAGCTAGGTTAAGAAGGGAGGTGATGATTAGTGATCAGCAGTATGGTTTCATGCCAGGAAAGAGCACTACAGATGCGATGTCTGAGATTGTTGATGGAGAAGTACAGAGAATGTCAGAAGGAGTTGCATTGTGTCTTTGTGGACTTAGAGAAAGCATATGACAGGGTGCCTAGAGAGGAGTTGTGGTATTGTATGAGGAAGTCGGGAGTGTCAGAGAAGTATGTAAGAGTGGTACAGGATATGTACGAGGGTAGTGTGACAGCAGTGAGGTCTGCGGTGGGAGTGACAGATGCGTTTAAGGTGGAGGTGGGATTACATCAAGGATCAGCTCTGATCCCTTTCTTATTTGCAATGGTGATGGACAGGTTGACAGATGAGATCAGACAGGAGTCCTCGTGGACTATGATGTTTGCAGATGACATTGTGATCTGTAGTGAAAGTAGGGAACAGGTGGAGGAGACCCTGGAGTGGTGGAGATATGCTCTAGAGAGAAGAGGAATGAAGGTCAGCAGGACTAAGACAGAATATGTATGTGTGAATGAGAGGGAGGATAGAGGAATGGTGAGGATGCAAGGAGTAGAGGTGGCGAAGGTGGATGAGTTTAAATACTTGGGATCAACAGTTCAGAGTAATGGTGAGTGTGGAAGAGAGGTGAAGAAGAGAGTACAGGCAGGATGAAGTGTGTGGAGAAGAGTGTCAGGAGTGATTTGTAACAGACGAGTACCAGTAAGAGTGAAAGAGAAGGTCTACAAGAGGGTAGTAAGACCAGCTGTGTTATATGGGTTGGAGACAGTGGCATTGACAAAAAGGCAGGAGTCAGAGCTTGACGTGGCAGAGTTGAAGATCGTAAGATTTGCACTGGGTGTGACGAGGATGGACAGGATTAGGAATAAGTATATTAGAGGGTCACCCCAGGTTGGAAGGTTTGGAGACAAAGTCAGAGAGGCAAGATTACGTTGGTTTGGACATGTGCTGAGGAGGGATGCAGAGTATATGGGGAAAAAGATCCTAAGGATGAAGCTGCCAGGTAACAGGAAAAGCGGAAGGCCTAAGATAATCTTTATGGATGTGGTGAGAGAGGACGTGCAGGTGGTTGGTGTAACATAGCAAGATGCAGAGGACAGGAAGAAATGGAAACAGTGAATCCGCTGTGGCGACCCCTAACGGGAGCAGCCGAAAGAAGAAGAAGATGTCGAATGTTTGCCTAATCATGTGTGTCTTGTTTCACACAGTGGTATACACAAGTAATGGCTTATCCTCAATAACCACATGTTGCTTCAATACACAGTTGTGAGGTGTATAATGGCTCCTTGTCAGTCTTCATTATCATCAACAACCTTCATTCTAGCATACACATACGATGTTCAAAGTCGATGTTCTTTCTACTGAATGAAATAGAGCAGGAGCTCTTGAGCAAGCCATGACAGGCATGAGCAACATAATATCAGGAGAATTATTTAGCAGTATAACATCAGCTATTGTAGATCCTCTACATTGCTAATCATATTAATGCAATCATCAGCTTAAAAATGCAATGTAACTGTAATATAATTGAATTACTGTAGTTCTACTGCAATTGTTTAATATTTAGTCACTTCCCTTTCCTTTAAACTTTTCATGGGTAATGTATTACACAACTTAACCCACTAAAAAGAAAATTGTTTTTTACCATGTAAAAGAGAAACAGAGGTTAAAGGTTGCACTGGCCCTGGTTACGTATCCTAACAGAAAACAGACTTACCTTATTTGGACATAGTGTTGTGGTTTGCTTGTACTTCAACAATATTCACAAAATGCATTAGCACAAATCAGCTGTGCAATGTCACTATATTAAACTTCTGCAAAACCATATTACAGTGCAAATTACATAAACCGTTGCTTACCAGTCTGTGCAGCCTCACTGTTTCACACTCTTGGATGGAGGGAATAATTATCCTCTTCTATATCTGTATGAGGAGCTGAATCTAGAGTCATAGGTCCACCCCTATGAGAATCTCCATACAGCATATCAGATGGCAATCAGCTTCATCTTCATTGTACACTCCTGTGACTTCAGTTTCACTTCCCATATCCTCAGTATCAGTACTGGTGAATCAATCCTCAAAAATGACAAGATTCAAAAAATGTAAGTTAGTACAGCAACTATGCACAAACAAAGCAATTAGATATTAAAAAGCAAGCATGTTTATGAACTCAAACATGATTATACAAGTCAATATGATATGAATGCCTCATAAAATGTAATGCATTTTAGTTGCATCACGAAATATTCCACATGATGAAACTTTATTAAATGTAAGTAAACACCTGCTCCTCATCTAACATTGTCACGAGAAGTACCATGCTATATGCAAGACATTTAAAAAAGTCTGACTTTCATTTTGAAAACTTATAATTTGCAGTAGTGTATTTCATTGGATTTAGAATACTAAAGCATTTTTAAAGCTTTGCAGCTGTTTTCTAGAACAAACAAATTAAAGAATTACCCTTAAAGCTCTATGGCACCTTGAAATGCCTTACTTGTCTGTACTTTGGCAGACCGTACAAACCACATACTATACATGAGTGATTTTTTCCCCTGCAAATAAAAGAGACCGAAAAACATGTTTTTCTTTCTTTCCGAATATATTAATGTACAATGAAAATAAGCTCTATCCATTACATTTATCATATTAAATGTCTTCTAGCAACTAAAATGAGACTAAGTATTGAATCTTGGATTATCCCTTTAAAAATCAATTGCTTCCTGAGTGTAGGTCATTATCATGATTAGAATGTACAGTTAGATAAAGTGTTCCCCCAGGGAAAAAAAGATAAAAATCTTCGGCACCCATATCATTATGATATCTGACATAGTCCTACTCAATGAATATGTCTGTGTTCAGAAGCTGTGTTAAATGGTTTGTATTTTTCTGTTTTTTTTTAACTACCACTTCAAAATAATTAACGTGCTCTTAAAATGTTATTTTTCAGACAATAACAATGTCGTTAATAGGTTAAAGACAATTGAAGTACAGGATTCTGCTTTAGAGCATTGCTAACTTTGTGGCATGGTTAATACCCCTGATTTGTATCAGACAAATTTGGACATTGCTAGAAGAGGCAAAACTATGCTTTTAAAGATGGAGTTCTCTAGAATTCACTGAGGATAGATGATTTCAACTGAGTGAAACTGCACTCACTGGCCATGATTTTCATAGAAAGTCACTGTCAGTGTAGTTTCTCAGTGTGGCCAGAAACTGGGTGCTTTGAACCAATAAAATGTAGCTTCTGCCATTTTATACCTATCCTGTTAGTATGGATGAACATATTCTCCAAAGGATGTACCCTAAGAAAACTCTAACTGCATACATAACCAGGACTAAAGGCATTAGAAAATGGGCCAATATTTTACATACTTTGTGACTATCCAACTGGACAGATAGTTCTCATAGCAATGTCACTTCCTGTACAGACTCTTCAAATGTCAGAAAGAGTCTATTCCACTAGAGCAGCAGATACTTCAGATATTTCTTTTGGGGTTGCTACTACTTTTGTTGCCATCTGAGAAATGGTTGCCTATTACACCTTCCCTATATTTTTACCCATATGGTTCTGTACAGCACTACAGCTGTTCTCACTGCTTCCGTACCATCCCAACCCCTGAGTACCCTGATTGCTCTGTTGGGTACCCCAAACATAAGCCTTTTGCCAAATAGGCTCCACCAACTCATTAGGAAGAAGACCTAAAAGATAACTCAATTTCAGTTTCAGAGAGAAGGATGCCATTCAGGGGTGCGACTGTGTGTGTGAGATACAGATGCTGTCATTCTTTCAAAATCCTTACCTTAAGGAATGTATAGTGCAGTGATATCAGAAGTGACTTCATCTGAATGAATGACTTATGAGGCTCCTGTCTCCACTGAAGGCTGCATAGACAACAGGCTTCCCCAAACACTTTACCCAGGACAAGAGAGCTGGCTGTAGGCCACTTTATCCTGTCCTCCGAGTCAATGCTATCAAACCTGAACTCAGCTCATCATTGGTGAAAACAGATACCCTGCGTCTTTACTTAATTTTGGCAAACACCACACATTTGAAGAAATTTCTGAAGCAAGATACTGTTTTGCTACAGTAGTGTTCCAAAGGCTATTTGCTGGTACCTGAATTCTGTTACTGGCTTTCCTGCTCAATATTCTGCATATTCTGTCTGAGAAAGAAGGGGCACTGAAGTAATAAAGAGCAGAGTCTAAGTGTAACCGCAAATTATAGAAGTGTTCCAATTTTCACAATCATTTCCATCAATCGGTTACGTCTGTTTTCATTTTTGTATAACATGACAGTCTGGTCTAGGCTTAGTGCTAAATTAATCCTGGAAATCACTTTTGTATGAATGACATGGGCCTGGCCTGCACAGCCTGTGTGTACCCAGTATGACTGCATGGTCAATTAGTCTCCTGCCAAGAAAAAGTTATAATAGCAGGAAAATGTGCCATGATTAAATCAAATCCTTGGAAGTTGCTAACTTTACAGTTGTGCTTTATCCTCTGTCAACCATCATGAAAATATGCTGGATTAATCTGTTAGAAAGCAAAAGGACAGGACAGTATGTTAACTGCATGTTTAATTTATTGTTAATTTTGACTGTTTCTAAATTCCCTGTTTACCAGCCATGTGTCAAGGTGATAAACACTGACACTGTTGTACAGATGCTGTTCCCAGCACTGGCAAAAAAAGAAAAGATAAAAGTTATGCCTGGTGTGGTTTTGAAAGACTATTAATTGTTTTGAAGAAAGAAAGAATGGGAGGAGAAGACTTTTATATCTATATACATATATATATTATAGCAGCCAATCATTGTCCCTTTATCCTTCTGCTGTTGCGTGTCTCACAGTTTTATTTTTCACTACTGTTGTGGCACACTGGATTGCTACTTTTGGCATTTCAATATACCAAAGAGCTGTACAATTGACAGGACAGCATGTAAATGTTAACTGTTCTAACATTTTAGCCCTCGTATTTTTGAATATATGTATATTTAATTAATTAACTTGCCTTTACCCCCTGCAAAAAATCAACATCTACAAACATTTTACTTAACACCTCCCTACAGATAATTATCACAAGCATAGGCGGCTTTAGGCACCAACAAACCCTGCGGTCACTGGGGGCCCCCTGTTCCTGAGGGGGGGCCCAACCACAGCAAGTTAGCTTATCTTGGTATTTTGTAACATTTCTGTTAAACCAACAAAAGCTAGTACAGCAATCTTGTATACTTAATAAAACAGGTAAGTAATAATTTTGATTTGTATCTTTAAAATTCAAAGAAAGATATCTCTGGTTGTAGTAACAGTGTTTTATCAAGTAACTGGGTTTACAGTTCCATTCAATATTTTACCATTAACATAGTGCCCCTGGCTCAGTTAAACCTTACTGGTGGACATTCTCTCCACTAAAACTAACAATATAGTTAGCTTTAGGTATCTGCAATACCCGTGGCTGCAGAGGGGCCTTAATCATCCTTGACTGTGTGGGGGCCCCACAGAAGCTATTGATGAATGGGGAAAATAAGAAAAAAATGTAATTATTTCCTGATTAAATGCTTTACCGTGAACAGGGATATGATATTACCCTGTTAGGATAAAGTTGATAATGAACATGCGCAAGTTAAGCACTAGAGAGATCAGCAGCCCAGAGTGCCCAATGTCAGTACAAACCTACTACTTCCAATCTATAGGGATGGTTTCTTTTTCAGGGAATTTTATAAATACTGGCATAACACCAGATACTATAATTCACAACTTTTTTGTAGAAGAATTCAGTGCAGTACCAAAAATAATAGCAGAATAAAGGCTCAGAATCAGGAACACATTTTAAATATTACTTTAATTCACTTAAAACTGCGGTGGTGGTGCTGTGGTAGCATTGTCGCCTCACAGTAAGATGTCCTGTTCGATTCACAGCTAGAGCGTCTTCTGTGTGGAGACATACATGAATGGGCGTACCTTCGTTGAAGGTTGTGCTTCAGGGCTGGCAACTTGGCACGCAAAAATCTACTGCCAATCATTAGCAGACCGGAGTTCTGCTGTGGCGACCTCTAACCAGGAAAAGCCAAAAGACACAACAACTTTAATTCACTTAAAAAGTTAATAGAACAACACCTTTTGCATAAACATGCATTTTTGGACCATAAGAAATATAAACTGTGATGTCTGAATTCATTGACTGTCTGTGATCCTGAATAATTTACCAGCAAATCAAACTTTTTTGAAAGACAAAGCAGAATTATAAGCAAAAATCTGGAAATGTCTATGAAATCGGTTACTGTGACAGCTATACATCACTCCTCAGTGAGGTAAATAAAAGTGACTTACCTCTGCTGCTGTATGTCGACTGCTACAAAGCAGTCACTGATCTGGTGTGGCAGTACCAGTGTTGCACAATGTATTGCTATTCGATGAAATAAGAGCAAAACTAGTACTGCTATTGCTTGTGTGTGTGCGTGTGTGTGTGTGTGTGTGTGTGTGTGTGTGTGTGTGTGTGTGTGTGTGCATAAAATATCACTGAGTTTATCTGTGCATACACCCAATAATGCCAGGACACATGCACTATTCTTCTGAGTATCATCAAAAATGCAGATAACAAGTAATTATATTTCAAAAGTAAGGCATAAAATATGTCACAGAACATTCACGCACTTAGATCATCTCAGAGTCTTGTGGCCCCCACTCCCCAGACTGCATAAATGGATACAGAGGGCTCCATTAATTATCCTTAACTCTGTGGGAGTCCACACAAAAAGCTGTTGCTGGTTGGGCAAAAGTGAGATGAAAAAACATATTCATTTTTTTTAATGCGCTCTTTAAGCTGAACAGGGCTGTGATATGACCCTGTTAGGAAAAGGCTGATAATATGCTCTGTTGTCAACTACACCCATTCTAAAACCAACCTTTCTCAGATGTGTGTGTACAGAAAGCTGTTGTAGGTTATGTGTGGGTGGGTGGGGAGGCTAGGGATTGTGTGGTTATCTCTTCTTTAATTTTTATCACAGTCAAACCTTAGAGGTATTTGGGCTGAGGACAGTGTGAACATTGTTTGTTTTACTTTTCTCACAAACCTCAACATTGTACAAAGAAGGTTACTATAGCTTGTGTAGGGGCAGTGTACTCTCTAGGGGTAATAAAGCAGAGTACATTACTGGAATTATTATTTTTTCACTTTCCTCTCAATCACACATCAGGCACATAAACGGTGGTTGCCTTTGGGGGTCAGGGGTGACAAGTGAGGAGGCGTGGTATGTATACGTGTATCAGCAGTTACTTGAAATACGTGATTGTGCCAATTTGAACCTCTGCTTTCATTCCAGTCTGACAGCAGAGGGATGTATTGACAGTGACAATCTTTTGGAGAGTTAGAGAGGTAGGCAGTATACCCAAATAAGACCTGTGTACCCTCATACAACATGTGGCTTGCTAGTTTATTGAGTATTACTATTTTGTCAACTTTGAACATTAAGCCTTTCCTTGAAAGAAAAAAATATGAGTGAAACTCTTTTCTTACACATGATTTTGTTGATGTCACCATTAAACGGTTGAGACAATGCTCTAAAATGCACCCAGAGCATCTGTAACCATATGACTTCTTGGGCCCTGGCTTATTTGAGTTATTTCCTACATGGTTATTACTGTGCTGGGTTGGTCAGGAAAAATATGTTGAAAGGATGCAAGGAAAACTAAAGCTGAACAACAACAATGAATTTCTTTCCTTAATTATAAAAGACTTTTGGCTTTTCCCAGTTAGGGGTCGCCACAGCGGAACTCCGGTCTGCTTATGATTGGCAGTGGACTTTTACGATGCTGAATTGCCAGTCCAACGCCCAACTTTCAATGAAGGCACACCCATTCACACTCGCACCTACCTGCATGCCTTTAATGTCACTCGACCACGGGGAGGACACGCAGACTCCACACAGAAGGTGCTCCAGCTGAGAATCGAATGGAAGAACCTCTTGCTGTGAGGCAACGATAACCACTGCACCACCGTGGCTAATTTCTGTTTAAGCCATTATTAAAAAAAGATGAAGAGTAAGGCAAAATGTGAAGAAAAATAAGAAAAAAGTAATGTGCTTGATATGACGAACCCAAGATGGGGGGAAACAGGGGAGGACTGAAGGGTGTAGGAGTGTGTGTGTGTGGGGGGCGCTCTTTAAAAGCTGGCCTATGGCACCATTTCACCTAAGTTCAGACCTGTACATAGATTGTTGTAATGTATCATTGTTGGAACTAAATGCCAGTAATTTTAAATTTCCCTTTCTGAAATGGGCCAACATAGTGTGATGCATAGGCCTGTTGTAATGTAAGAACATTGTAGCTACAGCTCAATCTGTGCGTACTACTCCTAAAAGTTTGCAGTATGAACTAAAAGGTTGCTTAGGATGGGTGGCAGTGAAACAGTGACATTTAGACTAGAAGTGCCTATGGGGCCCCCAACTTGACATTTACTGGGTGCCACCCATAGCTCTCAACCTTCCTTCGCCAAAATGAGGAACACTCGCCTTCATAATGTGGAGCAAATAGGCAAAATGTGGAACACATACTTATGGCTTACTAACAACTTCAACTAGGAAGGTCATAGGATGGGTAAAATATGCTGGTTTTACTTATAAAGACGATTCTTTAATGAATTAATATGATTCATTTCAATTTACCATGGATTTCACTTAAAAATATTCCTAACACTGACTCTTTCAATGTGGAACTTTGAGGAATTTCGAGGAACATGAACTTTTTAAGACCCCAAATGAGCTACGTTCCTCGTAATGAGGTACACTTGAGAGTTACGCTGGGGGCCCCCTAAGATGCTAACACCGGTCCTGATCACAAGCACTATCGTACACGAATACCTGTAGCAGTATGCTTAATGTGGGCTTAAATCCCCCAGTAATGTTCACGCACGCGCAGCATGAGGCGCGCTCTCCACATATCATTGTAAATGTTCCTTTCTGACAAGAGATTTAATACACCTGTTTAACTAGGCAATGAAGGGAGTACGAGGGGACGCTAAGGACACCTGACGGGTTCATGTTCTCTTGTTACGGGTAATTAAATTCGTTCAGGGTGTTAGTGAAGTCCGCTAATGAATAAATAAATGGATGTGCATGGTGTATAGTTGGTTAGTAGAAAAAGGCACGTAAGGAAAGAATCCTTTTTTCTAGTCACTTTGCGTCGAAGTGCAGCCACAAAAAAAGGCAAGTCTTCATATTCGCCATCATATCAGGATTAATTAGACGGCTGGGGTGGCATCGCTAAGAATCGAGGAAACAACCAGCTGAATGGATGTTACTGAGAATGTCACCTTCTAAAATGAAGGCACACAGGTTCCTACCACAGAGCAAATCTTAGGAAAGAAAGGGACTCCCTGACAAAGAATACAAGAGAACTGCTGCTTATAATATTGCTGAGGGTGATTCGCTTCAGTGCACGTGCCTGGGGGTGACAGGAGATGCTTTGCAGAGCTGATGTGTTGCACTGAGCCCAGACATTTCACACTGCTTGCCAAGGCTCAAGGATCGATGTCACTATAGCACAACTGACAGCTCTGTAATTAATCAACTAGCAGCCAGTTTTCCTTCCTGTCCTGCCTGGTTTCCCTGCTGCTGAAATCAGTTTTGTCAAGTGCTGTTGCATCAACTAGCCTATTGGGCAATATGGTGTGGGGGCAGTGATTTAAAAGGCTTTTTTGTTGGACGTATAGCCCCTGTTTGGATTCACACGTTGTTGCAGAATATGACAGAAATCGCTGCCCTTAATAAGCACCTAACTAAATGGATGCTGCTCCTGTCTGCAGTGCTGACCTGTTTGCAATTCGTTGGGGGTGAGTACTTTTCTCTTTGCCAGTGAAATGTTGTTACCCAGTGTTGCGGGGACGAGACTAGTTGCAAAGGAATTCTATCATGTAAACTTTACTGTGCAAGATAGTTTGCAGTGTTAATTATGGTATTAAATCATAGAACGTAACTGCAACATAGTTTGCAACGTTGTTCTGTTGACATTTCGCGTAACTGTTAAAACAGCAGGTGTGCACGGCTGTGCGTTTCCCCAGATGGGACAGTCTGGGAAGTACGAGAATGCTTTTAAGCAACCTCTGTTTAACAATTACCAGCTTACTTTTAGTAACTATGTTTCTTCTGGTTTAAAATTTGATAATGAATATTGCTATTTTTTGCAATGTACTAGGGTCGTAATACAATACAATGCAATATAATATAATATAATGCAGTGGTCAGACCCAGCTGAGAATGTTGCATCTGAATGCACTGTGCTCTTCATATGAAGTCCCCATAAACAGCTTTTCATCACCGTTAATGTTTCTATACCATCTCAGCCCAGTACTGAGAAATGCCATTACCGTAAAATAGAATAATTTATTTTGATCACCTTCAAGGAACCTAGCCTAAGCTGTCTGGATTTGCTTTTTTATTATTATTGTTATTATTATTATTATTAATATAAGAAGGTTACACCCTATAATGTGTGTGTTTGTGTTTGTGTACATATGTCTGTGCATGCATAAATCACCTGACTTGGGCTTGAACTCTTGATTTTTTTTTTCATTAACAATGTGAGTAGGTCACTTGCTGTTGTTAGATATGCATACATCCTCACAGTCTGTGTAAACATAATTCCGCTGTACTGGACTTAAACAATTTTAGTCTTGATAAGACATTAACATTTTGTACTAATTTAATCCAATATATTATTCACTTCAAATTCTTTGCAAGATTCTCCTGTAACCTATTTAAATTTTGTATAGCTAGATGTGGCGCAGGAACTGTTAAAGCATCATTCTAGTTAACCCCTCCTGATACCGTAAGAACAAATGCATCTGAAGAAAGTCTCTAGATAAACCGTGCCCCTGCATTGCTGGAGTTCATATCCCTCATTCTTGCAGTCTGAATGGAGGTTTTGTCCTCATTTTGGATTTTTATAGTTGTTGTCATGGCTGCACCCGATACATTTATAATGCTGTGTTAGGCTGCTTTGCTGCTAGATCTCTTGTTGCATAACTGTCATGCCTTTTGTTTGCAGTGTAAAGATGCTGTCACTTGGTAGTGCCTTCATTAATAAGCATGGCTGTTCAATGTCTCTGCTGTATTTCTGTTAGATACAATACATTGATAGAATTGTCACTCTTGTCATCTTTCTGCATTTCAACAGTTATTTTCATTGTTCAACCCAGTCCATTTATAATTCTTGCATTAAACTGTTTTGCTGTTAGATCTCTTGTTTTGGGTAACCTTCATGTGCAGTTATCCTACTACAGCCAAAGTGGGGTAGATTAAAGAATCATTTGTGTGCACTTTATTATTATTGTTTTTATTATTAATATTATTGTCAGTTAAAGAACAAACCATAAAATGAGATGGTGGGAAAGAAAATTTGAGATGCATAAAAGTCAGGAGGTGTGTGAGATGCATAAAAGTCAGGAGGTGAAAGGAAGTCCCAGGCAGACAATTTTTTTATGCAAAAACACCCACCCATCCACTGAATATGCACTTAATCATCTGCCAAAGCATTCCGTGGTACACTAATTCAACATTTAGAATCTCACATATGTACCAATACACAGCCTTATGTTCACTGAGGTAAACTGTCTATTCTCATGTGATCCTACTGCAGAGTATGTTATGTTTATTAAGGACTGTGAGGGTCTCTCCCTGCCTTCCTGCCCACATGTGGGGTTCTGTTCCACTCAGATTTTCACAGTTCAGTGAATCTCCTTCAGTAAACTGTTGTTTTCATCAGTTGTATTTTTAGTTTGGCTGTAGAAAACCATTTGGCCAAAAAAAAAAAAAAATATATATATATATATATATATATATATATTTGGGGGGGGGCAAGGGGGTTGTTTAATATTTTGTTTATAGTACATGGACCAAAGCTGCTATTGATGAAATAAACCACTGTAGTAGCATTGTTATGCTGTGCTGTATATATACCTACAGCCGTTACAGAAGCAGGGCAGCACAACTATTCTAAGGATAATATGAGTAATCGATGTTCAAAACTGGGCACCAGTAAACCAGCACATGTATTTTCCTGGAAACTCATCGCCATGTCTGGCGAGAGAAGAAGGTAATGCTAAGCATAAGAAGTTTGCTATGTGAGGTTTTTGTTCCTTACAGTATAAAAACAAATATGTGGCACTCTGCTATTATTTGAACAGTGAAGTGGTTTCATTATTATCAGACATTCTTTGAACCTAACTTTGAAGTTGGAGGTCTGATTTGTCACCTGTAATTATCCTGAAGTGTTAAGAAACTTGCCATACCATAGTCTTCACACACAGTGTTAATCCCAGTATGGATGTCCCATATGGTGAGCATTAACAAGTCCCTCCCAACATCAACCCTCTAAGTTCAATGCACCATGCCCACAGTTATGATCTAAATTTAGTGCCAGTGGCTCAGCAGGTGGCACCCTCCCCCCTTTGCTGCTTTAGATGAGAAGACTGAAGGTTCTGTTCCCACTTCAGGTGATTAGATTCATTTTTCTTCCCATTATTCACACTGCAGTTTAGCATTAAATGGTGCTATACTCCTAAATGTACTGTCCTTTAGATGAGACTTTAAACCAGGGTCCAATCCGCCTGAGTTGGTGGTAGCCCAGGTAGGTGTAAAATATCCTCTGAAACTTGTCAAAAAGAGTATAAGCTTTTTCTTGTTGTCTTGGCCAAATTTTCTCTAGTCAGTAGAATTATTGCCTTAGATTTTCTTTGGAAAGAAACATGGTGGGACTAACAAGGTCAATAAAGGACAGATTGATATGCAGATATGCACTGTTCATACAATGTAAATTAATAGAAAGAATCAACAAAAGGCTTGCTATTACTCTGCATAAAATAATATACAATCTACCCTAAAAAGCTTGCTTTAAAAATAAATGAAGTGGTTTTCTAGTATGTTTTTACAGAATGGCTTATAAGAGATAAAATATTTATTAAATAATAGATTGATGTTATTCAGACCAATAAAATGGTCTGACCTACTGATCATCATGTTCATAAAACCAACCAATGATATTAATCAAGTCTGATAAAATGACTGTTAAGAAATTATCACAAACAAAAAAAGTGGAGCGTAAAGATTTCAAGGTCTACTGTAGCACTGCCCAACCAGTGTACACACTTTCATGTATCTTGCATTGCACATCTTAATTCATGTATTGCATATATTGGGGGGGGGGTGCCCTCTAAACTGCCTCCATTCAGAAATTCAAATTTTCAATATTCTTTTTGTCCAAAATGATGTATACATGGAGTCATTTTACTTTTGTGTGTATTCAAGCAACATTTTAAGCATTATTGTGTTGGCTAAATAACGCATTCTATTTTTGCTTTTAAATGCATGTATAAGCTAGATGTTTTTTTTTTAAATTAAACTTGTAAATTAAGGTAACTGTATTTTCCCCCTTATATGCAATACTGGCATGTTTTAATAAATGCAGTAAAGATTTTAAAAATTACATTTATTTTATTTTTATGCATACTCAAGTAACATTTAAGCATCTAAGCAGTGGATTAATAATACATTTTAAAGTTTACTTTTAATTAAATTCAAGAGCTAAGTTAATGCATTTTTACAATAAATGTTGCCAAGGAGTGGGGGTTGGCAGACCCTTTTACACACAGTATTTTTAATCTTTGCAATAAAAAAACTGTATTAAAAGATGTCTGATCATGGATACTTTACTTTTGCGCATATTCAGTTATTCATTTCTGTTTTAATATATTGCAATTACTATTTTTTTTTAATTGAATGTAGAGTGACCGCATGTCACTCATCCCCTGTGCATTAAAAATCATAGCACTGGTCGTAAAAATCATCACAGAGAGTCCCAAAGAGGAACATGTTCATATTTTTTGAATATAAGGTTTTCAGATACTACACTGTAGTTAGTAAGTTTTTGTGCTACTTTAGACCAATTATTTAATAATGTATGTACCCTTAAACAGTTCTGACTTCATAAAGGAAATCGGTAATCTAAGGAGGAGCCATGCTAAATCTTACTCCCAAAATCATAATACTAAGTGTAAATCTCAGCAGTTTAGAGGTATGAATGACATGTTGATAAATGCTGTATTTGCACTGGTTTACTTCAAGTAAAGTGTTTAGGTTTAAGATGTCAATATTTTTACAAATGGTCATGCCAGTCATTGTGAGCACACCCAATGCTGTGTGGAATTTGTTAGATGGTTAATAACACAGCAGGCCATATATAAAGTTACAGATTATGCAGACTTATTGCCCACTTTAAGAAAATCTAACCATATATTTGTGCATATTATCACTTCTCTAGAAACAAAAGAAGATTTGTTGCTTTTCTCTGAAAATAAACGTCAAGCATATTACATGTAAACTTCATGCACTTAGTTGTAATCAAGCTCTTTTTCTCACTTGACAATTCAGAACTATACTTTTTCTAACTGCATCCCTCTATATTGCACTATCCCTACACTCCTTAGTAAGAAAGCAATGTGTAATAAACTCTCTGGCAAGGTATCTACTGCTTTCAAAGCTGCAGCAAACTACAACTAGCTGAATATTGCAAGTTTTCCATTGCAGCATGATTTTTGTTATTGAGTGACCAACACAAACTATATCAAACATTCCTTATGCAATGCTGGGCAAAAGGCAACATATTTGCTTGGTCTGGGACAAACTCCCATAACAATAGTGTCAAATTAAGATTAGAGTTTGTATTTGATACGGGAAAGTGATAAATGAAAAGGTGTTCACTATGCTGGAGGGGAACAGAAGTACAACAGCAGGACACCACAGCAGTAAGAGCATGTTGTAAGTAACTAAGATCGGGTAAATAAATGTGAGTTCTGAAACACCAGACAATTGGGTTTATGTTAACTGCAGAATGTCAAAGCCTTTTTAAATAATTTTATTTATTAATAGACTATATCAATTGGTCCTCCTCCCTTTTCTGATAGTAACTGGATATGGAATAATCAGTAAGCAGCGTTTCTGTGACTAGGAAACCAAGTTTTCAAACAATAAATGAGTAAACACGGAAAACGTGCAAACATGGCATACGCAGTACCAAGCCATCAGGACTGAACCCTAGATCTTGGAACTATAAGGCAAAAATCTTTGCCACTTAGTCTATATGATGACCTAACAGTGATTTCCCAAGATACTAAAGAGTCAGCAAGGTCTAGAGTTTGAAGTCATATGCAGATTCTGTTTAGCTCTGAAGAAGAGTGGTACAAGTTGCAGCTTTGTCAGTGATGTGAATGAGTTTAGAGGATGATCTAGTGTAAGTGGCTGCCCAACAGCTCATTCAGTACAAACTGGATGTGATACTTTTATTGTTAACTTCAGCACCAGAGGAATCAACTACTTGATTGCTACTGTAGTTCCTAAGTGTGATCTTTTTTTTTTTTTTTTTTTTTGGGGGGGGGGGGGGGTTCTTCTAATTCATGTTTCTGCAACTGTGCAATCTGTATATACATGTTCGCAGAGCTTGCCGCAAGTTTTTTTTTTTTCCTTTTGGTTGAATATTTGACCATTTCTCCAAATCAAATTTGTTCCTACCAAGTTGTAACTCTGTTTTAAAATTCTGTTATGTAATTGGTTAAAAACATCTTATTTTATAAAGTTGCCAGTCTGAGCATATCACTCATAAATTTTGCAACCTCTAATTCTTTTTCTTCTGACTATTTGGACTTTAAATGCCACAGAAGTCACTGATAGTTGTTGCTGTTCCTTTCTGTAGAGCGATTTGGCTGTTACAATTGTATGTACTGTGTAAGGAGCTATTTCATTTCTTGTAATATTAGAGAAGGTGTGGCAGGTAGTAAAAAAAAGCATCATAATTCTGGTATACATTGATTCTGAGTAATGATACTGTAGTAAATCCAGGTGCTACAGTTACCAAACCAATTCTGTTAGCATTGTTTGGGCAAAAGGATTTTAAGAGCTACAAGAACATTATTTATTTGAATGTTTTGAATATTGGATCAGATTATAGTAAATTTAGACAGCCGTGAAATGAGGGGAAAGAAACCACAGTTGTATTAAGGTTACCTGCACTTCACTATGGTGGCAGCTTTAATTGCATTATGTATTTTGCTACATGTTATGTTGTATCCCATGGCACAGGTATACAGGAGCTGTAGAAATCAGAGACTAGCAATTAGAAGGAGTTTTGAAATGGTAATTGTGATACAGAGTTGAACATCTACGTAAGTACATGGAGCTGCATTTAGTGCAGTTCTATTCTAAAACTCTTGGAAAAAAGAGGTAATTATTTTTTCAGGCCATCCCATTGGGGCACACACACTCATAGAATAACAATTATATAACATAATATTTTGGATTCAAAGTCACAGATTAAATACAAACAATAGCATAATACCAAAGGTTCAACAGATCAGTTCTGTTATTAGGCAGTGTGTGTATGTTTCCCCTTGGATGGATATAATTCTGATTATATAGCAATGTGGTGAATTCTAATAATGCAGTCTTTAATTCTGGGGAACTAATATGCATTTTTTTTCAAGGGTCATATGATGTGATTTGCCTATTCATTTATTTTAATTTTGGATTTCTTTAATTTTGTTAAATATTTTTTTTAGCCCTTTTGATCAGGATGAGTCTAACCAGACACCACTAGACCAACCTATTTTCCTCTTGGTCTTGGGCCTTCAACATATCGGCACAGTTGGTAAAACAATTATCTGCCTCTGCTGGGAGAGAGAGAGAGAGAGAGAGAGAAGGAGGCACCCCAACCCAACATAATCCATTTTTATTCTCAGGGATTTTTTTTATGTGCCTTAACTTTCTCTAAGGAATGGATATGCAATAATGTAGGCAACTGCACATAATATTCCTTCTCATGGTTGTATTAACATCAGCCCCCCATGTACACATATGTGCTTATGATTGATTAATGCTGCTGTCCAATCTCTGTTGGGCAGCAGCACAGTATTGCAAAGATCCCACCTCCTCCACCACCCAAAGTAGAGGAGCTGGAGCTGGAGCTGGCATTTATCTCCCTAGCCAGCTCCAGCTTCCTAGGTCAGTAGTTGCTGTGAGTTCACCAGTGTTCAGGCAGACATGCCTCTATGCTAATGGGCTGACAACAGATTTATTTACTTATTTGTTTAATTATTTTCATTTTATACTATTTCTTGCACTGAGATTTGTCTGTAGTTAAAAAGACACAAAGCTTGTTGCAAGCACTAAAAGCCATCATATGGCAGCTAGACTCATTTGTTCTACTACTGCAAAATAAGCATTTGGAGTTTATAATGCCCTGCAATTCTCTACTTCCTCTATCATTAAGGCTAGAAGTAAAGTAATGAGTGTGGCCGATGTTACAGTGACACAGTAGCTCAGAATTGTTCACTGACAGACAGTACAAAGTTACAACAGTTGGTCTCTGACTGCATTGTTTACATTTCTCTTGTAGAAAGGTCCTGAATCTTTCAGATTGTATAACATGATGGAAATTGTGGTGCACTGGATGTGTCATGACATTTGTTGACGATTGTGTGAGCGAAAAATCTAGTTTCGACAAACCCTGTTGACTAATATGATCAAATGGGAATCCAAACCTACCAAACTAATTGTCATTTTTTTATTTTTTTTATTTATTTATTTTTTGAGTGTGATACGAGACATGGCATTGAAATGTTCTTGAGCAGGACTACTACTTTAAACAACAAACAGGAAAAAATGTGATTGTGCATTAGGTTACTGAAAAATATTGGGAAACCATCCTACTTGTAGAAATGTAGCATCTGTCAGTGTCACAAATGTGGGACATCATTCAGTTTTGTCAAGGGACTTATGACAAACCTAAGCCAGTCAGGATCTCAGTGGTTTCAGTTAACAGTTTGTGCCATTTTTCAGAATTCCATTATAACCTAACTGTAGATACCATAATATTAAAAAGCTGGAATTCAATATTTCTGATGCTATTGAACTTCAAAAATGTTTTCAAGTATTTTTGGCCTCTGATCCAAGACCATACACTTTCCCTGGTGACACAAATCATGGTTTTCATGGGTGATGCAGATCAGTGATTTTGTTTTCATACCTTACCCCTTCTTTCCTTACTTAGTACCAGACATGCACTGATATCTCTTTGTGCATGTGTGCTCCTGCAGACTCACATAGTCCAGCATTGTGAAGCATACATGTTCGACTTGTTTCAGCAGGAGCTAGAACCCTTGCCATTTCCCCCACTATCCTTGTATGGAGTCCCCATCTTGCTCTCCTTTGAGGAGAACATAACTAGCCAAAATTCCCCGCAGTCCACTTCCTGGATGGATAGCCATCTGTCTCCTAAACTAAACTTCCTTATCAAACCCACATTTCTACTGATGCAGATAGGAAAGGTTCCTCTGTACCATTTAGGTAAATGTCTTGTAATAAGTTTAGTCTTTATACATTTGGAGTTGAAGGTGTGCTTTCCAGTGTTTGGTTGTTGGAATGTCACTATCACAATATTTTATAATTTTCTGTTCACTTCACTGCTCTGCCAGCAAGTAGCAGTGGAGTGTGCAAATATCTATGTTAAGAAGTGGAGGACTGAATTTCGCAGTATTTGTATAGAGATCTCCTTCTGAATGCATAACCTAACACTGTTTGTTCTCAATTGTACTTGTATATAGATTTCTGAGTGTGTATTTGATGTGTATATACTATAAAATATATACACATTTGTATGTATAAAAGTGTGCGTGTGTGGATATATATAATGTGTTTAGGTTTTCTGTAATAATACTAGGTTGTTCAAAACTGAGTGAACAAAGAAACTGCATTCAGGCAAGTAAGTACACCAACCTACATTATATTCATATATGGTAGCAGACTGTATCATCAAATATTCAGTTTGTTTGTTAACATATGTTGTATTTTATTGACTATATAATAAATGGATTGCTATAGGCTACTTGAGCATTTCACTGCTCTGTGACTGTGGAGTATGGAGAGTGTGTTTGTGTGTGTATAATATATCCATATAGTGTACAGTCCGAAACATGGCCAGGATATAAAAAAACTCTTGTTTATTGAATACTTTTGCGAGTACTGAGCTTGCTTCTTCAGACCAGTTAACAGATACAAACGTATCAATTTAAAAGCTTTTCAGATTCCATTAGCCAGTCATGTTGAACATCATAAACACATGACCAAAGATACAAAGCATCTCATTCAGCCAGCAACACTTCTTGAAGGGGTTTTCACTCAAAACTATTAAATATATATATATATATATATATATATATATATATATATATATATACACACAATGTATAAAACATGATGAAACTCCTTTAAAATCTTTTAAAAGACAACAGAAAATAAAAAGACTTTTATTGTTCAAGTAAACGAGATATATATATATATAAATATATAGAAATTCAACATACAAGTATAATAAATTAATAACTCAAAAATAGCCACTGAGGACGACACAAGCAAAACGGTGAATCAAGGAACTTTAATGACTTAGCACTTTCACCAGTACCATGCTGGCTTCTTCTTGTGTCATCCTCAGTGGCTATTTTTGAGTTATTAATTGATTTTGCCCTATTTTGGGGTTCTTTTGTTGTTTTGTCATTTTAAGTATAATAAATTGCCGCTCAGGATCAAACCAGGCAATAGACAGCCCAAGCTGAAAGTTAATCACAAATTAAGTCTATTCAGACCTTGCACTAGACTGTAATTCCGTAAAAACTTGTCCAGAATCGATACAAAGTATAAAAAGTGTATGAAGATGTCTATTCAGACCAAGTAGATAACCTCCATAAATAAAAGCAGTAATTCCAGGCTCAAAGAATAAAAGTTGGATGTCCCTTTACTAAAACATAATGTAATGGTCTGAAAAAGCCCCATGGCGAAAGCGCTTACCGAATTTGTTTTAATAAGGGGACATCCAACTTTTATTCTTTGGGCCTGGAATTACTGCTTTTATTTATGGAGGTTATCTACTTGGTCTGAATAGACATCTTCATACACTTTTTATACTTTGTATCAATTCTGGACAAGTTTTTACGGAATTACAGCCTAGTGCAAGGTCTGACTAGACTTAATTTGTGATTAACTTTGGGCTTGGACTGTCTATTGCCTGATTTGATCCTGAGCGGCAATTTATTATACTTGTATGTTGAACTTCCTTTATTTCCTGCTCAGGGTCATTTATTTACTAGTGGTATTATATATTATTTGCTATATTTATATAGAAATGCCTCCTATAATCATAAATCTATACACGTATATATAGTCATAGTCATGCTTGTATAGATTTATGATTATTGATTAAAACTGATTGTTTTGTTTTTCCAATGACGTGTGTTTCAACAAAGCTATTGACATTTACAAATATATTTTGCATATACAAATATACAGAAAGTGATGTGCATGCAAATGTAACATTAAATAGCTGAACGTAGATACTCATACAAACGCTGAAAGGCATACGTACACACAGCTATACTTATATAACATATTTCATGTGGGCAGACATACACTTTAAATTGCATACTGTTGTAATCCAAGAAAAACTGTTCCATTTATAGCATGCAACATGTTCACTGTGATAAGTGGAATAAAGCTGCATTTCTAGAACCTGTTGTATATGTTGTGCATATACACACTGACAACCCCCTCCTCCTAACGCCCAACACTACAACCTGTGAGAGATGCACTTGTATAGCCAAACTGGAAGCCAAGCCTTCTCCAGCCTAGACTGGACTAGACGTTCAAGAGGAGAAGGTAAACACCACACCGCACTCAACACATAGTCCATCAAAACCTGCACCACCCAAACCCACACATAGTAACACAAAACACACACCTACATTTGCAGAGGTTCTCAATAAAAATCTGCCCAAACAGAGACCTCCAAAGCTGAAATGTAAGCAACCACCCCCCAACACCCAAACAACACATAGCCCACAAAATCAGTGTGCCACTCAACCTCATCCCATAAGGCAAAACAATGTACCCAACACACAAGTCATAGGCGACTTTATAGTCAGGCACACTGACATCCCTCTCACCAGGCTAGACAAGGAGAAAGTTACCATCAGCTGCCTGTTGGGTGCCAGGATCTGCCATATAATGCACGCACTCAGGTCACTCCACAACAAGCACAAATATGATTCTGTCATTGTCCATGTTGGAGTGAATGACCTGAAATGTACCTCCCTGGACTACATGAAATAGACATGGCAGGTATGACACTAGCCCTGAGTAGCATCCTGCCATCACCCAGAATGATAACAGTACAAAGACAAAATGATTGACTTCAACAATTGGCTAAGCTTCTGGTGTCATTCTAAGTGTATCCAGTATCTGTCTGTCTGGGACGACATGATTGATAGGCCACAATGCTTTGCCAGAGATGGCCTGCACCTGTCACCTTTGGGATTCCGGATACTGGCAAAGGCTCTTGCCACCCTTATAGTACCTTTTTTAGGAAAGACTCGCACATCAAATGCACCACCATAGTAGATACAAGCAAGCAAAATCTAAGGGTAATGCTACTCAAAGCCAGAAGTCTAAACCTCAGAATGCACTCACTCAAGGTACTCCTTAAGATGGAGACCATCGACATCTGTGCAGTGACAGAGACCTGGTTTAAGGCTCCAGAGAGCACCCCTGCATTACCAGAGTACAATTCTTACCACACCTTTCAGCCACCTAACCTGGACTGAAACACTAAAGGAGGAGGCGTGTCCATATTCATAAAAGATATCCACATCTCCAAGCTAGTTGCTCAACATAATGCATCTGAAATTATCCAAGTACAATTAACACTGGGCAAGACTGCAATTCAGGTTGTAGCTTGTTACAGATCCCCCGCAATGCCCCAGGACAGCCACTCCATGTCTCTCGATATACTGGATAATATTAAGGTACAGTCCAATACCATAATATTGGGAGATTTCAACTACCCCACCATCAACTGGGAAAACTACTCATGTACTAACTCATTTGCTCAATGTTTTCTGGAATTCATCAATTCCAATGCCCTGGATCAGCTTGTCCATACCCCCACCAGGGGCAGCAACATCCTGGACCTGGTCATTACCAATATTGTTAACAGATGCTCTATGCCAGAGGTCATCTCCTCGCTGGTCAGATCCGACCACAAGCTAATCACCCTAGACATCCATATCCGGCCCCCACCCCCCATTAAGGAAACCACCATAAAAAATTTCTCCAAAGCCAACTTCATGCTTCTTAAGACAGAAGTGGCTAACTTTATGACACCCACACAGACGGAACATAGAGGCACGACTGCTGAATCGTATACAAATGCACTGTATAAGCACATATATGAGTGCATGGACTGTGCCATTCCCAACAGAACCAAGACGCTATCCTCCAAAAAAAAGGAAGCCAGTCTGGTGGTCCCCTGCCATAAACAAACTCTACAGCAGAAGGAAGAAACTATTACAAAAAAAAGAGTAAAATCCCATGATTGCAGGAACTCCCTGGTCAGCCTCAGTAAGAAGCTGAGATCCCTCATAAAATCCTCCAAAGCTAGTTAGGAAAATAAAATCATCATGGATTCTAAAGACAACCACAAAGTATTCTACAGCTATGTCAAGAATCTTAATGGCAATACTCAGATCTGCTCTGAGCTATAGCACAATGGCACTAGATTTACCAAACTGATATTGCCAACATCCTTGCAGACAGGTTCAGTGCAAACTTTACCCCCCCCCCACCCCACCCCCCAAAGGGCCCATCTCCATACCGGAAGATTGTAAAGCCCCTGTAATCACGGACGCACAAGTAGAGACTGCACTCTCCAAAGCCAAGAACGCAGCATCCATGGGACCAGACAACATCCCAGGCTGCGTTCTACATGAACTACAGAACAAACTGGCACCCCACCTAAGTACCAATTTCAACCATAGCTTCACTTCAGGCTTTGTGCCTATGGAATGGTGCACAGTGATGGTTATCCCCCTCCACAAAGGGGGTGCCACCACTGACCCCGGGAACTACCACACCATTAGCCTGATTAGCCAGGTCTGCAAGGCCATGGAATGCATCATCCTGGAGCTTATAAACAAAGACATAGGTAACCTCCAAACTCTGGACCCCACTCAGTTTGGGTTTGTAAAAGGTAGATCATGCCTCCTAAACCTGATTGACTTCTTTGAAGCAATCACCAGAGCCGTAGACGAGAGTAAGGTGGTGCACACAGCCTAGCTTGACCTCGCCAAGGCTTTTAACACCATCCCTCCACTCTGGTGTTATAGATAAACTCACTGGACTGGGCATAAATCCTTATGTCACAAGATGGGTGGCCAACTGGCTCACTGACAGAACCCACACAGTGAAAGTAGCTGACTCCAAATCTGACTTCAGACCAGAGACAAGCGGAGTACCACAGGGTTTGTTCCTGGGTCCTCTCCTGTTTGGTATCTACTTCTCAGAAGTCCAGGCTAATACAGGTGGTCTCTGGCTAATGAAGTTCACAGACGACTGCAAACTAGGAGCCATAATTGATTCACCTAAGTATGTGGACATTCTACAAAGAGGCCTCACTGAAACTGATGCTTGGCGTCAAAGTCATGACCTAAAGCTCAATGCCAAGAAGTGCATTGTCATCCCCTTTGGGAAAAACACCATACCCATGAACTACCACATAGGCGGTAGCCTACTAAATACCGAAAGTGTAATAAGAGACCTTGGGACACAGGTGGATAGTAGTCTCTCCTTTGATAATCATGTCACCACAGTAGTCAGGAAATCTTTCTACATGGCACACCTAATCACAAAGGTGTTCTCCTCCAGAAAAAGAAAGGTCATCATTCCTCTCTACTCATCCCTCATCAGACCCATTATAGAGTACAACACCCCATTTGGCATGTACCTTGCAAGACATCTACAACAACTAGAAAGGCCACAGAAATACCTCACTAAGAGGATTACTGGCCTCAAACTGATACCATATACAGACCGTCTCAAAAAACTCCAGCACTGCTCTGTCACATATTGCCTACTCAGAGGCGAACTCTGCCTAACATACAAAGCCATGTCTAACCAAGATATAATAGACATGCTACACTTAAAGAAATCCCAATCTCTCTGGACAACATGCTCCAGGGACCTAAACCTTGTCACCACAATAAACAGAACATGCTGGAGGGATAGATTCCTATCCCAGAGACATCCCATGCTCTGGAATAGACTACCCTTTCATATCAAGCAAAACTCCTCAATAGCCTTCTTTAAGAGAAATCCTGACAATTGGATGGGAAACAGGAAATTCGCCCCGGGATCACTTCTACGGCTCTGCTCAACAGGGGCGCAGGAAAATAATGTTCATTGGGTGGCGAAAGCCAGGGAACCTCTTTTGGCTAGGCTTATATAGGCCCTAGGGCCAATAGCCTAGTACTTACTTATGAACCTATAATATAGCCATTGCTACTAAGAAAATACTAAAATATGGTGCTGCCTGTTAAGACTGCACATTCCCCATAATGGATTGCATACTAAGTTAGTTAGTTGGTGTGAGATGCTTGAAGTGTTAACATTGTTTCTGCTGAGCTGTCACATGTTTATGAATAAAAGTTTTGTTTAGTTTCATAGTTTCATAGTATAGTACTAGGCTATCTGCCCTGGGGCATTTGTAAGCCTAGCCATAGTGATGTGGCTTTTGCCACCCCATGAAATGGTACAAAAAATGTACAGAATAAATTTAGAATACTGTGCCTCTGTCTAGTAGTGACACAATGAAGGTCCCCTTATATAATAGAATTAGTTTACTGTGCCCCTGTCTAGCAGTGACACAGATGTGACCCCTGGGGTAAACTTACGATCTCCCATCCACTCATCAAGATTTCTCTTGAAGAGAGTCAGTGAGAGGCTCTGCCTAATAAAAACTGGGATCTTGTTCCAAAGCATGGGAAGCCTCTGGGTTATGAATTTATCCCTCCAGCATGTCCTATTCATACTTGTGCCAAGGTTTAAGTGTTTAGTTCTCGTGGTCCTGATGGATTTGGATTTTTTGAGGTGGAGCATGTCCATCAGATCCTGATTGGACATGGCCTTGTACGTCAGGCAGAGATCACCTCTGAGCAGGCGGTATGCTACTGAATAGAGCTGAAGTTTCTTTAGTCTGGCAGAATAAGACATATGTTGGAGACCCTTGATCCTCTTGGTGAGGTACTTTTGTGGTCTCTCCAGCTGTTGCAAATGCCGGGTGAGGTACATTCCAAATGGGTCATTGTACTCAATCATGGGTCTGATGAGGGAGGAGTATAGGGGTACAATGACATCCTTGGATCTGGATGTGAATCCCTTCATGATGAGGTGTGCAAGGTAGAATGTTTTTCTAACCACTTTGGCAACGTGGGTGTCAAATGAGAGGTCGCTGTCGACTTGGGTCCCTAGGTCTCTGATTACTTTTTCTGTACTCAGTGGGTTGCTGTCTATGTGATAATTTGTGGGTACTTTGTTTTTCCCAAAGGGGATGACTATACATTTTTTGGCATTTAGTTTAAGGCCATGACTCCGGCACCAGTTGTCCGTTTCTGTGAGGCCTTTTTGTAGGATGTATGTGTCCGCTGGTGTATCGACTATGGCGCCTAGTTTGCAGTCATCTGCGAATTTTGTCAGCCACAGCCCTCCCATGTTTGCTTTAACATCTGAGAAATAAATGCTGAATAAGAGGGGTCCCAGGACAGATCCCTGTGGGACACCACTTGTGACTGGCTTTGAGTCTGACATTGCTCCAGTGATTTTAACTTTATGGGTTCTGTCCTTTAGCCAGTTTGCAACCCATCTAGTGACATAAGGGTTTACGTTTAAGCTGTTGAGCTTATCTATGATGCCTAAGTGGGGTATTGTGTCGAAGGCCTTAGCCAGGTCCAGGTAGGCTGTATGGACTGCTTTGCCCTCATCAATGGCTCTAGTGACTGTTTTGAAAAAGTCAACCAGGTTCAAAAGGCAGGATCTGCCCTTTACAAAGCCGAACTGGGTAGGGTCAAGTGTCTGTAGGTCCCCTATGTCTCTGTTTATGAGTTCCATAATGATTCTTTCCATAGCTTTGCAGACCAGACTGGTTAAGCTTATGGGGCGGTAGTTTCCAGGGTCTGTAGAGGCACCCCCTTTGTGGAGTGGGACCACTGTTGCTGTACGCCAGTGTTCAGGTACATATCCCGAAGTAAGGCTAAGGTTAAATATCATTTTTATGTGTGGGTTTAGCTCCTCTTGGAGTTCATGTAACACGCAACCCAGGATACCGTCAGGTCCCATTGATGCTGTGTTTTTGGCTTTGTTTAGGGCGGTTCTCACTTGGACATCTGAGATGACAGGGAGATTACATTCAGCTGGGATAAGTATTTCTTCTTTTGGGGGTGAGGGAGGGGAGAAATTTGCACTGAACCTGTCAGCCAGAATGTTGGCAATATCTGTGGGTTCAGTGTATTTTTTGTTGTTGTGAACCAACTCTGAGCATATCTGAGGGTTTCCGCCCAGGTTTCTAACATAGCTGAAGAAGGCTTTGTGGTTATCTTTAATGTCCTTAGCGATTTTTCTCTCAAAGTTGGCCTTGGATGTTTTTATGAGAGAACGTAGTTTTCTGCTAATGTTGATCAGAGATGCCTTCCCTTCATGGGATTTTGCTCTGACGTGCAGTAGCTTCCTTCTTTTGTTATACAATTTGTTAATGGCTGAGGTCTACCAGACAGGACGCTTGCCTTTGGTGGAGAGGGACTTGGATTTATTTGGGATTGCATGATCCATGCATTCTTGGAGATGTCCATAGAAAGCATTTGTGAAGGATTCGGCATTGTGGGATGTGGTATCCACTGGCACAGTGGGCTTAAAGGATCCCATCTCAGTCTTAAGAAGAGTGAAGTCTGCTTTTGAGAAGTTTTTCACTGTGGTCTTTTGTGCTGGGGGTGGAGGTGGGATATGTATATCCAGGGTGATTAGTTTGTGGTCAGATCTCACTAGTGAGGGGTATACTTCCGGTGTGGAGCATTTTGTCCCCATGTTTGTGATGATCAGGTCTAGTATATTATCTCCCTAGTGGGAGAGGTGACTAGTTGTTCCAGTGCATTTGAATTTATGAATTCCAGGAACCTTTGGGCTAGGGTATTAGGGCTAGAATAATGTACCCAATCTATGTTTGGGTAGTTGAAGTCTCCCAGTATGATGGTATTTTGTGATACATTCATATCCTCCAATGTCTTCAGGAAGGCTGAGTGGGGTTCTTGAGATTGGGAGGGTGGTCTGTAACATGCTACCAGTTGTATAGCAGTTTTGCCTATGGTTAGTTGCACCTGTATGGTCTCTGATGCTTCATGTGTTGCTACTAACCTGGAGGTGTGGGTGTCCTTGATGAATATGGACACTCCCCTTTGTGGTTCGCCCGGGTTTTGGGGCGAAAAGCATGATATAAGGTATAGCCTGGTAGTGCTGGGGTGCTCTCAGGAGCCTTGAACCAGGTTTCAGTTACTGCACAGACGTCGATGTTCTCCATGCTGAGGAGTGCATCAAGTGCCTGCATCTTGAGATTTAGACTTCTGGCGTTGAGCAGCATTACCCTTAGTTTTTTCCATTTTGTTTTCTAAGGAGGTGGGTTTGTCTTTTGAGCCTTGCCTAAAAAGGCACTATGGGGTGGCAAGTGCCTTAGCCAATATCCGAAGCCCAGTGGTGACAGGTGTAAGCCATCCCTTGCGAAGCAGCGTGGCTTGTCCAACATGTCATCCCAGGCAGACAGACATTGGATCCCCTTAGAATGACACCAGTACTTGAGCCAATTATTAAAGCTGATCATCTTGTCTTTGTATTGTGGTATCATTCTTGGTGAGGGCAAGATGCTGCTCAGGGTCAGGGTCATACCAGCCTGGGCTACATAATCGGAGAGCTCTTCTATGTCTCTTTTCATGTAGTCCAGGGAGGTACGTCTCAGGTCATTCACACCAGCATGGACAATGACGGAGTCATATTTGTACTTGCTTTGGAGTGACTTGAGTGCGTGTGTTATGTGGCGGATCCTAGCTCCCGATAGACAGCTCACAGTCACCCTCTCCTTGTTCAGCCTGGTCAGTGGGACATCAGTGTAGTGTATCAGGCATGGTGTTTGGCCTTAAGGGCTGTGATTGGTTGACACACTGATTTATTGAAGTATGTGTTGCATGTGTTTTGTTTTGAGGTGGTGGATTTTTGGATGTCTGCTTTGGGAGCCTCTGTTGTTTTGGTAAGTTTTTTATTAGAGCCTCTGAGTATGTCTTTGTGTTTTTATGTGTTTGGTTTGCAGTTGTGGTAGGTCTATGTGGGACTGGGATTGTTGTGTGTGTGGTTACCATCTCCTCCTGTCTGGTCATGCCAGCCCTGAGTTGAGAGAGTTCAGCCTCCAGTTTGGCTATATAGTTGCATCTCTCACATGTATTTGTGTTTGTTGGGAGGAGGAGAGGGTTGTCTGTGTACATGAGACAATTGTAGCATTGTCTCAAGATACCCAGATTGACCAGCTGAACTGGAGAGGACACCAGTAGTCTACCACTCGACATGCTAGAACAGTATAAGGGAGTGCTGTACCTTTAAGGGAAGTGGATATTCACAGGGGTGGTAAGTAGATGTAGTGCTTTACTTAGTACGAGAGTGCTTACTTAGTAGAGAATTATTGAGAACAAGTGCTAGGCTTATAATATAGTGAGAAGTCTGATTATACTAAGAGTAGAGCTTCCTTAAGGGAAAATTTGAAGAGCAGATCTGGCGGAGCCAGAAGAAGTTTAACCTTGTTTAGCCAGTGCTGTGCTATGCGCACAACCGCGCAAAGCCATGCAAACGTGGATTTTAAACAGTGAGCTACAAAAGAGCTAGAAATGGTCCAAAACAACCAATTACTACAGCTTCTTGTGCTGAGGTCACTTCCTACAGGGACAGGTAGGCTGCTCAAGGCTCCCCACTCCCACTGGAGAGCAAAGAAACTTCCTTCTATCCAAGTAAGGTAATGGACAACACAGGAACTACACCACAGCCCAGAATACAGCAATGCCTGTAAACTGGTCTAAACTAGTCAAGGAGAGGCGGGAAAACAAGGATTATTTTTTTGTTTTTGCAGAAACAGTGATAAATCAGTTACACAGGCTAGCACACTTTAGTGGGCAGCCTCAACAGTTAAATTAAACAAACAAACAAACAAACTTTCGATCAAATTCGACTAAAATGTAACTTTAAGTGCAGATTTTAAAATAATGCAGCAAACAGTTAAAAAAACAGTTCAAGCTAGTTTAGGGTAAGCTACAGAAGCTATTCCAAGTAAAAAAAAGCAAAGATACTTAAATCCAGAAAGTAGTCACTTTTCTGAGTTCCCTGTAGCTAGGACCACTCTGCAGGACCACGAGGAGCTTGCCTGAGCAGTATAGCCAGAAAAAAACGCCCAGGGGCGGATTTTAAACAGTGAACTACAAAAGAGCTAGAAATGGTCCAAAACAACCAATTACTACAGCTTCTTGTGCTGAGGTCACTTCCTACAGGGACAGGTAGGCTGCTCAAGGCTCCCCACTCCCACTGGTGAGCAAAGAAACTTCCTTCTATCCAAGTAAGGTAATGGACAACACAGGAACTACACCACAGCCCAGAATACAGCAATGCCTGTAAACTGGTCTAAACTAGTCGAGGAGAGGTGGGAAAACAAGGATTATTTTTTTGCTTTTTTTGTTTTTTGATAGAAACACACAGAAAATGCAGAAACAGTGATAACTCAGTTACACAGGCTAGCACACTTTAGTGGGCAGCCTCAACAGTTAAATTAAACAAACAAACAACTTTCGATCAAATTCGACTAAAATGTAACTTTAAGTGCAGATTTTAAAATAATGCAGCAAACTGTTAAAAAACAGTTCAAGCTAGTTTAGGGTAAGCTATAGAAGCTATTCCAAGTGAAAAAAAGCAAAGATACTTAAATCCAGAAAGTAGTCGCTTTTCTGAGTTCCCTGTAGCTAGGACCACGACGAGCTTGTCTGAGCAGTATTGTATTTAATTAAACTTATGGGGGGGATCCTGAATTTTCTCAAACTATCAATGAATATCACTTGATAATTGCTGGTGCTCACTCTGACATAAATCACTGCACGGGGAGTTCTAGTTCATTGGAGGAGTGAAAGTGAAAGATTGAACAGCAATTAAATGACCCACTGTTGAGCACTATTAGTTGCCTATTGTAGCTGGATATCTGTTAATAAGTGAATGTTTCATAATAAAATGTCGAGGATTGACTCATGTTAATAGTATGCCTGTTTTACTGTATAGCTCATTAATCTATGTATTACTTTCTGTAAAACTATACCATATTGCTTCATTACTGTTACTTTTGTAAAGTCCCTAGCTTCACCATCATGCTTAATAGTTAAATGGTTGACTACGACAAGTAAAAATTTAAGAAAATGGCTATTTTTCAGTAATGAGATGTTTTGTTTGACTGTTCATGATCACTTTGTAGCATGGAAGATACCTGTAATGCAGGTGTGAAACAAAGCTCTGGGAGATTGACTGACTGATTAAAAAAGGTTAGTCAGATCGCTCACAGTACCAGATACCTCTCATTACCATGGTGTGGCAACCACCCTACCAAAGGAGCAAAACGTTTGGAGTAACTCCTCGGAATGACATCAGGGCACTAGAAGCAGAAAATAGCTTGAGTAGATTTACTGTACCTTACTGAGTAGCCACATGTGGGTACTTGAGTATAGTATACTTTACTGACCTGTTGTTCAGCACCACAATAGTACCACTGTCATGCTACTCAAAGCTACCCTCCCCCATCCCACGTAAAGGAGCACATAGTTAGCAGTGGTATACAGCATGCTTCTAAGTACAGTTCAACACAACATAATGTATATTGTAGGTTCACATAGACAATAACATTCTATGTATATGAATCATGGTTGTTCACAGTAGCATATTGCATGTCATTCTGGTCCACAATCTGTACTACCTGTGAATCTGACAGTCTGTTCCATTAAAACACATTATTCTATTAATCTAGGCTGATTTCTTCCATAGAAATACAATGTAATTTTAACAGAGTTTGCAAATACAATGTTATAGCATGTTTCTCAGTTACTATTTTACAGCAAGCTCTAAGAAAACCTGAGACAATAGATAATACAAAAGCTGAAAATTAAAACTGACGGTAGAAGAGACTAATGTGTGACCTAATCAAATATTTGCTTTCTGTCTGAATAGGAGCAGTGTTTCTTCTTTTTTTTCCTTTCTTTGTACTCAAGTGATATTTTAACATTTCTTTGAATATGAATAGTTCTAGGTTATGATGTGTGGAAAACATTCCCCCGGATTCAGCAAGCCCTGCACGGTGTGCAGGAACAGTGCAGGAGCTCCAGCAGGCAATATGTCCGACATGCGATCCAGGAATAAGATGCAGGGACGTGTACGGGCGCTCCTGCACTATTCCTGCACGGATGCAGCACCAGTATGCAAATACCCCATTTGCAGGTGAAAACCATGCAAATGAGGTGAATTTGCAAACCAGGAAGCTGGCAGCCGGCCATGCAAGACTAGTGTAATCTGCAGAAATGTACTCGGTTAGTAACCAAGTACATTTCTGCAAACTACAAAACAGAGCTATGACAGCTCCAAATAAAGGGTGTATATAACATGTAAAGCATGCCAATGGCCAAATATATGGCCATTGGCATGGAAAACAGTTAAAAAAAAATAACTTTTATATTTTTTAAGCCGATTTCGGCTGTTTGTGTAGGGCAGTGGCGCACAAATGAGATCGGGCAAAAAATGAAAAAAAAAAAAACCCTGAAATAACCATCCTAACCAAAATCACTAATTTGCCATTATACTCAATGGCAGGCAGAAGACAACATGGCCAGTGAATAGTGGTTGCTAAGGGGGGAGGCTCAGTGTGGGACCTGTAACTATGCATCAGCAGGCAATCCTATGCAAATGAGGGGAATGATACTGAATCCCAGATTTCCCCTCAATGCTAGTCAGCACCCAACAGTGTAAGTGCAGGAATAGCTTGGTGCAAGCCTAGGAGTTAGCTGACATCATAGGGGTGTGTGTCAGGCATACTGTAAGTGGATTGGAGCCCTGTGGCTCGGGTTTGCCCTTAGCTTAGCAGAGCTAAGCAAGGGGGTATGTCTGAAGTTGCCTAGCACTCTTTACATTGCCTAAGTGGGTGTGTGTGCCACGCACCAGGTTTTAAAGGGAAAAAAGAAAAGTAAACCAGGAAATAGCAACTCTGTGCACATTTGAGTACTGTGTTTGCATGGTGCGCCCCTGTGCTTAAACAGGAAGGCATTGGGAAGGGAAAACAGTAGTAGGAAGGTAATCAAGGAGAACTAGCATAGCTGGCAGGTGAAATGGATCACAATCATCCAATTACACAGGCAGCAGACCAGCACAGCCCAGAACACTACTATAAACTATGCAAACACCTTTCCCTCTGTTTTTTCCCACATACTCAACACCACCGGTGTACACAAGCGGGGAAATTTTAACAAACAAAAACAACAGAATGATAGGGGCTGCAGTAGCTATTATACATCAACATGTGGAAGAGGCTGAGGGTGGTGAGAATGTGAATGCTGTTGACCAACCCACAGTGAGGAGACGGAGAAGAATGTACAGATCCAGGGTAACCTACCAGGGGCTACATGAGCTGGAGATAGTGGAGCACTATAGGGTGAACAGGGATCTCCTACAGCAAATTATTGAGCTGTGCTGGCCACGCCTGACACACAGAACTAACAGAGGAGAACCTATCTCAGTGGATACCAAGGTATGTGTAGGCCTAAGAATACTAGCCACAGGTACCTTCCAAAGGCCAACTGGGGATATCATGGGGATTTCACAGGCATCAGCATCCCGGGTACTCCACCAGTTCCTGGATGCCATGTCAGCACATGCCGGTGAGCACGTACATTTCCCCAACACCCATGAGGCGTTGGCCAGCAACATGCGTTTTTTCCACCAAAGAGCAGAATACCCTGAGGTAGTGGGTGCTATAGACTGCACGCACATATGCATCAAAACACCACCTGGTGACCGGGGTAGGGTCTACATTATCTGCAAGGGCTTCCCCTCCATCAACTGCCAGGTCATGTGCAATGCCCAGGGCATTATAATGAATGTGTGTGCTGGCTGCCCTGGAAGCTGTCATGATTCCCACATCTGATATCTGATGCAGCTGTACCAGAGATTTGCCAATGGGGACATCCCTTATGGTCACCTAGTGGGGGATGCTGGTTACGCACTGGAGCCATGGCTGATGACACCCATCAGAAATGCGCACACACCCGAACAAGAACTCCATAATGAGGCACGCGCACAGACCAGAATTATAATAGAGCATGTGTTTGGGATGCTCAAGTCATGGTTCCGGTGCCTGGACACATCTGGTGGAGCCTTGCAGTACTCACCAGCTACATGTACTCAAACTGTCATCGTATGTGTCATGCTACACAATATGATCCTGTGGAAACAGCTACAGCAGGAACAGCACAGGGCAGGGCCACACAGCTCCCCACCATTGCCAAGGGATGCACAGGCTCAGAGTGACTCGGAGGAGGAACAACCTAAGCCTGCCCCAGTAGGCAGAAGGAGGTGTGCCCAGTATGGCCTGGTCTTGGCAAAGAGGCAACACATAGTACATACGCTGACACAGGAGGGACCCAGGGAATGACACCTCTCTCTGACTCGCACATACAGTAAAAGGGAGGCCAAACATGATACTACCTGTGCTCAACCATGTATAGGGAGTGTACTAAGTGAATCTGACATAGGCAGCCCTCCAGCACCATCCTCAATACTGGCACACCCACAAGATAAGTCACTCTTCTTGCCAATTGCTGAATGGAGTAGTATGTGCTACTTGTATCTTGGGTATGGATGTGAGCATGCAAGGGAACCGGGTGGCTGAATGGGATGCCACCAGATAGTAGACACCTATAGTGGCAGCATGAGAGCTTTAACAAATACTGGTATGACCATAGTAGCCAGTACTACACATGGTGACAAAACCCCCTGCAGGAAATGTGCTGGGCCACATGTGTGTCCATAGAACATGTACATGCCAGTCAGGGAGGTTCACATACACAACAACAGTCTCAGCCAGCAGGACAGGTGTAGACAAACACAAACAAAGGCTGTGCTAAGGCCTCTGAATGATGGCTATGGGTAACCTCCCCCTGGCCTACACAGACAGACTACATCAGTTCAGGCAGTGGGATGTTAGTTCTGAAGGGTAAGAAGTCAGAAACTGATATGTAGGTCAATCAAACCTAAGACCTGTAGTACACTGATATGCCTCTAGTTAGCATGATAGGTTACAATACAGAACAAAATGGAGTACCTGACCTACCAGTACAGTCATAGCAAATGTGTACAAGTGTCAGGTGTGCCCCCCCCCATACTATGTATAAATGTAGAAAGTCAGGTGTGCCCCCAATCCTATGTAGAAATGTAGTAATAGTCAGGTGTGCCCCCCCAATCCTATGTAGAAATGTAGCTACAGCCAGGTGTGCCCCCCCAATCCTATGTATAAATGTAGCTATAGTCAGGTGTGCCCCCCCAGTTCTATGGGGAAATGTAGCAACAGTCAGATGTGCCCCCCAATCCTATGTAGACATGTAGAAACCATCAGGTGTGCCCCCCCCCAATCCTGTATAGAAATGTAGTCAGTCAGGTGTGCCCCCCAATCCTATGTAGATATGTAGAAACAGTCAGGTGTGCCCCCCCAATCCTATGTAGAAATGTAGTAACATGTATGTGTAGTTATAATACCAGTGGAGCACAGATGACCTGAGGTGGCCAAGGTCGCAGGATAGATTGTAACATTTGTACAATATGCAGGTATGCATGTGTTAGGTTGGTGTGTGCTTCATATTGTGTGAGAGTGGTCAGTATGTATGCATGGTGAGGTTTGACACATTGCCCAGTACTGCTGATGACAGGGCCAAGTCCTCACAACTGCAGTACCAAACACAATGTTCCCCAGTATAACACATTCTAGCAGTCAGCCATTGTAAACGTATGGAGGTAATATGTGTCACCATCTGAAAGATAGACATGGCATGACTGTTGGGCCAGATATACAAGCAGTACACAGGGGAGAGTACCCCAGACAGACAGTGTATAATTTGTAACCGTGAAAAAGACACACCCTTGGATTTGTATATAAAGGTGTGCATCACATTATCTGGGCTTGTAGTAGGGAATACCGATGTCATCTGGCCAAACACTCGCAGATAACAAAGGTCATAGGAATGATGTATTGGGAAACAGCTGATGTCCGTGCACAAGCAAGCATAAGTGGAATGCTCATGCATATCTGTGAGTCAGATGCAAGTAGTGTCCATAGCACACATGCAGCCAGCTCACCCAACCACCACCCACAGGTACCTCTCCAGTCTTATCCCTGCTGTTGGGAATGGGTACAATATGACCGCCACCTGTGTATGGCAATAGCGAAAGAATGCAGCATGCAGTGCAGGTGTCCCATGTAAGTTTGTCCCTAGCTGTAAGCAGCACCCTGCCAGCATCCATACCACCTGATCAATACTGATAGAAATTATTGGCATTAACACCTAGCACACCTACCCTGTCACCCCAGGGGAATATGCTGTATGGCAGTCTGGTACTGTAGGACTGACAGAATGCAACGGCCTGCTACAGTTGGCCTGTATCACTACCAAATGGCCTACAGTCCTCTGTGAAAGGCCTGCGTCTCACCCGTACTGCCAATGTATGTTATGTTATGGACTCCCAAATAACAAAATAACACAGTCCACAGAACCCGTATGCAAGGCCATGTGGACAAACCACAGTAACATGTCCACCATGTCCCACTGCATGGACTGTGGACCAACACCAATACAATGCGGTGATGAGGTGATAACTATCGGGAAAGTATCATAGAATGTTTGCATAATGTATGGAAGAGGATAGAATAATAGAGGGGGGGTGGGAGCATGAGCAGCATGGAATGTGTGAAGTCTGTAACACAGCTGTGTGCACATACTATCCCTGGCTGCAAACACAAAAATGGGTGGCTACAAACGTGCCCATACACCACAATAGATGTAATGTCCTGACTTATGACCCCTGCCTCTGGGCAACCTGTGTGAATTTATGCAGCTGTGAGGTATTGCCACGGCAAGATAAGGCCATACTGTCACGTCGATGGATGCACAAGTATGGGATCCTCTGCCACCACTGTACCAAGGTGCTGGACCACTTACACAGACCCAGAAGCAAGTGTCTGCAGCTCCCCCTCCAGAATGGTATTAGTTTGCAGGAATATGTAGGCATTTGAACACAATACTGGACACAGCTGCATTCACCCTGTGTTCCCCAGAACATCACTGCGAGCAAAAATGTCTACCTAACAGTACTTGAGGACATAAAACATCACAGTGTATAACACAACACGTCTGCATATCTCTGCTAACACCAGTACTATGTAGCAGAAGCAGCACAGACACAATTACCTACAGTACCCAATATCCCTTGACCAGTTTGACACCATATTGTCAACTGATCTACAGATATCCTGCAGAAACAGTTTGCTAACTCTAGGTGTAGAACACAAAAGTCTGCACTGGAGTATAATCTACGTGGAATGGATCCACACATGCAATACAGAAGGGCATACTGGGCATGCTCCCACACTTAGAGAAATGAAAGCAGTGTCAGACAACAACATACAGATAGGTCATAATGGGCATGCTCACACACTTAAACAAATGAAGCCCATGTCTGACAACAACAGTGGACCATACATATCTGACAGTTGCAGATGTTAGTGAGTGGAGGAGCTCCCTGGTCAGCCTCAGTAAGAAGCTGAGATCCCTTATAAGATCCTCCAAAGCTAGTTATGAAAACAAAATCGCGACTAATTATAAGGACAACCACAAAGCATTCTATAGCTATGTCAAGAATATTGATGGCAACACCCAGATCTGCTCTGAGTTACAACACAAAGGCACGAAAATTACAGAACCAACTGATATTGCCAACATCCTGGCAGGTTCAGTGCTAACTTTACCCCCCCCCCACCCCCTAAAGGGCCCATATCTATACAGGAAGAATGCAGAGTCCCTATAATCACAACTACACAGGTAAAAGCTGCACACTCTACAGCCAAAAACACAGCATCCATGGGACTGGACAACACCCCAGGCTGCGTTTTACACGAACTTCAGAATGAACTGGCTCCCCACTTAAGCACCTTAATAGCCTCACATCAGGCTTTGTGCCCACTAAATGGCACACAGCAACAGTTATCCCACTACACAAAGGTGGAGCCACCACTGATCTGAGGAACTATGGACCTATTAGCCTGATGAGCCTGGTCTGCAAGGCCATGGAACGTATCATCATGGAACTCATAAAGAAAGACATGGGTAACCTCCAAACTCTGGATCCCACCCAGTTCGGGTTTGTGAAAGGCAGATCATGCCTCCAGAACCTGATTGACTTCTTTGAGGCAGTCACCAAAGCCGTAGATTAGGGTAAGGTGGTTCACACAGCCTATCTTGATCTCGCCAAGGCTTTCGACACCATCCCCCATTCTGGAATTATAGCTAAACTCACTAAACTAGGTATAAATCCCTATGTCACAAGATGGGTTGCCAACTGGCTCACTGACAGAACCCACATTGTAAAAGTTGCAGACTCCAAATCTGACCTCAAAGCAGTGACAAGTGGAGTACCACAGGGTTCCGTCCTGGGACCTCTCCTGTTTGGTATCTACTTCTCTGAAGTACAGGCTTACACAGAAGGCCTCTAGCTAATAAAGTTCACAGATGACTGCAAACTAGGAGCCATAGTCAAGTCCCCAAATGATGTGGACATCCTACAGAAGGGCCTCGCTGAGACAGATGCCTGGTTTCAGAGCCATGGCCTCAAGCTCAATGCCAAAAAGTGCAGTGTCATCCCCTTTAATAAAAACTCTGCTGCCTATGTGGTAGTTTATGGGTGCAATCTACTTAACACCGAATGTGTGATAAGAGACCTTGGGACCCAGGTGGACAGTAGTCTCTCCTTTGATAGTCACATCGTCACAGTAGTCAGGAAGTCCTTCTACATGGCACACCACATCATAAAACGGTTCTCATCCAGAAAAAATAGGTCATTGTTCCCCTCTACTCAACACTCATTAGACCCATTATAGAGTACAACGCCCCTTTTGGAATGTACCTCACAAGACATCTGCAGCAGCTGGAAAGGCCACAGAAGTACCTCACAAAGAGGATTACTTGCCTCAAACAAATGCCCTACACTGACCGCCTCAAAAAACTCCAGCTTTACTCTGTAGCATATTGCCTACACCGAGGTGATCTCTGCCTAACATATAAAGCTATGTCAAACCCAGAGCTGTTGGACATGCTACATCTAAAGAAATCCCAATTCCTCTGAGCTACATGCTCTAGGGACCTAAACCTTGTCACCACAATAAACAGGACATGCTGGAGGGATAGATTCCTGTCCCAGAGACTTCCCATACTCTGGAACAGGCTACCCATCTATGTCGAGCAAAGTTTTTCATTAGCACTCTTCAAGAAAAATCTTGATGAGTGGATGGGAAATAGGAAATACATCCTGGGGATCACTTCTGTGTCTCTGCTCAACAGTGGCACAGGAAAAAATCTTTCTTGGGTGGCATAAGCCGGGGAACCTTGTAGGCTAGGCTTACATAGGCCCTTGAGCCGATAGCCTAGTACCTACCTATGAACCTATACACTCCTCAGTATGCACCAGTCATGCTTTTCACACACATTGGTTAGGAATACACACATATATCCAAGGACAATACACTATAATATGCCAAATGTACACATACATAGATGTGTGGAAGAGAGTGAAAGTGACAAAGAACCTTCCATGATGAGGTCTGTCCCACCCAGCACACAGCCAAATGGCTACAACCATATGATGTGTAAATGTCACTCACCATAGAAATTAGCCACTGGTATCCCTCAGCATTATAGACTCTGTGGTGCTAGTGCTAACTGTGCAACATGACTGGACAAGGCAGTAGTCATCTAGTAGTTGTATACAGGTACCTGCGGAATATAAACCGGTGTGTGCCTGAGTGTGGTGCGTCTACCTCTAGATGAATGGTTATGGCCCATGCACACACACTGCCCTTCCATAGCCCTACTATGGTAAGCCTGCTGATGTCAGTCACTGTGAAATACACCTTTGGGAAAAGGATAGCCCAGTAATTTCTGTGGTGTTTCTTATAACTGCGTAATGCTGTAGTGTGATATACTAGTTAGGTATGAGTTCTAATCCCAGATGTTGCATGTGTGTGTGTGTGTGTGTGTGTGTGTGTGTGTGTGTGTGTGTGTGTGTGTGTCTGTGAAGGGAGCAATGCTTTTTAGGCTAGTCACACCCACTACAATTCAAATACCCTACCTTGGCAAGCCTGCTGATGTCATTCACTTTGAAATATACCTTTGGGAAAGGAGTAGCCCAGTAACCTCTGTGGCGCATTCTATAACTATGTAATGCTGTAATGTGATAAACTAGTTAGGTAGTAGTTCTAATCCCAGACATGGCAACTGCGTGTGTGTGCGTGTGTGCATGTGTGCATGTGTGTGTGTGTCTGTGTGTGTGTGTGTTCGTAGGGAGCAATGCTTTTTCGGCTAGTCACACTCACTACAATTCAAATGCCCTACGTTGGCAAGCCTGCTGATGTCATTCACTTTTAAATACACCTTTGGGGAAGGAATAGTCCAGTAATCTCCATGGTGCATCCTATAACAGTGTAATGCTGTAGTGTGATATAGTACATCAATAGGGGTTCAATTCCCAGACATGGCAAGTGTGGATGTTTGTGTGTGTGTTTGTTTGTCTGTTTAGGGAGTAATGCTTTTGAGGCCATTCACAGTCACTGCAACCTCCATTGCCCTTCTTTGGCAAGCCTGCTGATGTCATTCCCAGTGAAATACACCTTTGGGGAAAGAGTAGTCCAGTAATCTCTGTAGTGCATCCTATAAATGCATAATGCTGTAGTGTGATAAACTAGTTGGGTAGGAGTTCTAATCCCAGACATGGCAACTCTGTGTGTGTGTGTGTGTGTGTGTGTGTGTGTGTGTGTGTGTGTGTGTGTGTGTGTGTGTGTGTGTGTGTGTGTGTGTCTGTGTTTCTCATTGGTATCCTGTCTAGAGGTGACTATGATTGCGTAACAACTGGACTCATTCTGGAGCGGGTTTTGCAAATTTCTTATATGGTGGGCCTATTATATGTCACAATGTCCACCTTACAAGGATAACAGATGTCAAATAGCCAAGAGGCTGGGGTGCCAATCCATACCACTACATGTAACTGCAAAAACAGGAATGCAGGCAAGAGGGCTTGAGGCACTCACACAGTAGTAGTTTCCAAAGTTTATTCTTCAAACTTTGCTTCAAACAAACGATAAAACAATAAAAAACAGTAACCATAAAGCGTTTTTCGTCTCCCCTCTTAGTGAGACTTCATGAGACAGTTGCAACAAGAATGTTTCAAACAGTAAATACAAATTCAAACCACATCAACTTCCTCCAAGCAAAAGACAAAACCGTCTCCAAGGTAAGCAGGAAAGAACAATTAACCCATTGTATGCTTCTTTAAAAATCCAGCTTCTTGTAAAACAAGTAGGTATGCAGTAAATATATTTGTATATGTGTAAATATAAATATAGCTCATCAGTTCGAAAACACTCTTAAAAGTCCTTTTAAAAGTATATTCAGAAATGTTTAAAAACCATGCTAACATTAAAACCAATAGTTAAGAGAACAGTAAAAAGTGAGAAGACAAGAATGAAGTGTAAAACTGAAAACAGTATAAAATAAAATACTTTACCACTGTGTGAAAAAGTATTAAAATCTTAAATAACTTTCAGTAGTAGTTAATAATGACAGTTCTAAAAAGTAGGATGAAAAAATATATAATAAAACGTTTATATTAGCCCCATGTTGCCTGAATTTAAAACCATCAAGCTAAAAAGCTATAAAGACTGGAGCAGAGAAAACAATCCTGTAAAGGACGTCTGGTGAGTATGATAAAAGGTGGAGTAAGAGTGAATACATTCACATAAACAACTTTAAATGCAGACACATTCAAAGTGTATAAAGTATATATTCACCTTATTAAACTCTTTAGTTTAAGGATGCAAGATATGGAATAAACTTCATTCAGTCCTGGTGGGTAGCAGGCCCTGGTACAAAATTGCCATATTAATTCCAGTTTTTCTAGGAATAATGAACTAGGGCCACCCCTTCCATCACTCGTAACCTGGTCAATCACTCTAAATTTAAAAGAGTGTAATGGAAAAGCACTCACATGTCTAGCCAGAGCATTTTCCTGCTCTGATGTTCTAATGCTGTAAAGGTGTTCGTAAACCCTTTCTTTTAGTTTCCTGTCCGACTTCCCAATATAAAAAGCTGGGCAGGCATGGCATTGGGCCAAATAGACTATACTTTTAGTACTACAGTCAAATTTTCCCTTTGACGCATAGGGCACTTCTCTGATCGAGAAGTTGACCCCAATCTCCATAAAGGGGCATTGGGGGCACATGCTACACTTTATCATCCCTTTCCTCTTGCTTCCTAAACTGTCTTCCTTCCTAGTCTGTAATAAGCTTTTTAAATTCCTACCGTGTCTAAAAACTACTCTGGGGGGGGGTCTTCAATTTAGCATATACATTGTGGTCAAGGACAATCTTATTAATGATGTCCTTTATGTCATAACTGTTGCTACTAAAAGTAGTAATAAAAGTGGACCCTACTAAAGGAGCATCATCATGAACCATCCAAACTTGGTTGATTTCCATTTGTTCCTCATTAATTTTAATCCAGTATAGGTTGGTACATGCCCCTATGCCTCTTGTTTTGTACTTCTCTTACCAGTTCCCTAACCATAGGTGGAGGATATCCCCTCTTGATAAACATGTCCTGAAGTTGATTACATTCTAGTAAAAACTCCTCTTGTGTGGAAACCATCTGAGCTGCTCGTACCAGTTGGCCTTTTACCACTGAACGCTTTTGAAATAGTGGATGACAACTGTCAAAATGTAACTGTTCGAGTAGATATCTTTCCTGAAAATACGAGCTGTATAGCAACCATTAATTAGGTCCTTTTTTAAGTCAACATCCAGGTAAGCTATTCTTTCCATGTGGAAAGTATGTGTGAACTGTAAAAAAAACAGTGGCATTATTGAGGTATGTCACTAGATTGTTAGCTTCCACCTCATCATCCTTAAGCAACATAAAGATATCGTCCAGGTATCTTGCATAAAAGTGTATTTGGCTTCTAATTTCAGGTACATTTAAAATAAATTCCCTTTCCCAAGAAGCCATGACTAGGTTGGCGAAGCTGGCTCCACACGGGGAGCCCATTGCAACGCTGATGGACTGGACGAAAAACCTGTTGTTGAAGGTAATATAATTATTAGACAACACTATGTCCACTATGTCCAACAGTTCAGTGAACAGAGAAATTAAACTTCTAGGGACCTCCAGTTCTAGCAGTATCAGGCTGAGCCGTTGTACACCCTCAACATGTGAGATGGATGTGTACAAATCTTTAACGTCTATAGTTAGGAAATTGAAACCCTCATTAAACTGTAAGTCCTGTATACTCCTTAAAAAGGACCATGAGTCCTTGCAGATCTGTTTTTGTAATTTTACATATTTCTGCAAAAAATGGTCAATATGTTTGGCTAATGGGTAAGTGATGCTATTCCTGGAATTCACAAGAGGTCTCATTGGTGGGTCCGAGACACTCTTGTGGATCTTGGAGATGCCAAACAAAGTTGGAATTCTAGGTGCTGGCATACATAAGAAACTGTATATATCCATGTCAATCCTTGCCTCAATAAACAGTTCTTCTAAGTTAGCACAAATTCTCCCGTAAGCAATATTTAATTCGTTACGGGACACCTCCGTGTATGCTTCAGTCATTACTATCCTTTCTGTTCTATTGACATATTCATCATTATTCATTATAACCAGTCCTCCACCCTTGTTAAGTTGCATCACCCTCACCCGTGCCTGTTGAACCAAATTAAGTGCTAGTTCTTCTTCCTTGGTAACGTTGTGACCCTTCCCTTTACTTTGATTTTGTACACAAATGCAATTAAATAAGTCCACTTCACAAACATGTTCAAACATTGTTAATGTCGGGTGTAGTGGGGGGCAATAGGTACTACGTACATAGAACGGATTCTGAGGTTGATGTCTAGCCCCAAACAAGTAACTAAAGTTAAGCTTCCTTGTGAATAATTTTAAGTCAATTATAGTTTCAGCATAGGAGGCTTTGTGAGATGGAACAAAGGTTAATCCTTTCGCTAATAAATCCACTAGCTCAATGCTCACTTTCAGTGTGGAAAAATTAAAAATTTTAAAGTCATCTTGGCTATTGTATGCCAGTTCAAAGTTGTTCTCCACAGTGGGTTGTTGTGGGTCTGATACTAATACCTGTTCAAGTTCCTGTAGTTCACCCTGGAAAGACCCTGCATCAGGTTGTACCCCGAGGCTTGTGACCGAAAATTCTGCTGGTTTCCAAAGTTGTTGTTATTCCTATATTGGTTACCAGTTTCATTCTGGCCTCATGTAGTTTCCCTTGAGATGCTTACAGCCTGCTCACGTAGGGGTGGACTCTGGCCCCTGTTGCCATCTAACCCAGGGTTGACCCCGGCTTGATAACCAGTACCGTTCGTTGATCTAAAAATACGGCCAAGGGCCTGACCAGTTTGTGATGGTGGGGGGTTAGGATAAGAAGTGCCAGATGCATATGCTTCTCTGTCCCTGTTCAGTTTCTTTATTTTAGTGATTTTTAGTTTGGTAATATGCTGGTCTATACTAGTTAGGCATCTGTCATATTCAAATGTGTACCTAGAAAAATCAGCATTCCTTCTTATTTTTTCATCTAATGCAGTCGCCTCTTTTAAAAGGTCTTCAGTCATGATTCTATAGTGTTTACTCAAGTCCAATAATTCCAAACCATATCTATTAACTTCAACAACTCCTCATGGAATTGTGAACCTTGAATGAGGTCATTCGGGTATTGCCAGGACCTCAGTCCTTTAGGGACAATACTTTCACTAGTACATTCTTTAAAATATGAAATTTCTAACTGTAATTTTTTATACTTCACCAACATTCCATCCAAGTTCTTCAAGTCAGTGGTGATATCCACAGCAGAGTTCTGTGTCTCTTCAGCCAGGTCTCCCCTCCGAGTACTACTCGTTGGTTCAAACAAGGTTGGCCACTCCTGTAGCCAACCTGTAACCCCAGAGTTGGAAGTCCTAATAAGCCCCAAGGGTTCAGTCTCTATTGGGTATGCTGCTTGTTCAACCACTGCATTTCCACCAACCAGTTATGTTGAAGTAGCATGTATGCTTACATCAAGTAATGGTGCATCATTACCATTTGCACATCTATCCACAATGTTGAACCTGGGTTCATCAAGGTTAGTGTCTATGCCAGGTCTTCAGGAGGAAGATGTGGTAGTAACCAGTGATTCCACTCTAGCTGTTAAACAATCCACTCGTTCCAGTAGTTTGCCCACAGGTAACATTAGGCGGTCCATACTCCCCTCCTGTGAGTTCAATACTGTAGCCTCTAGTGTCCCCTCCATGCCAGCCAACACACTAGACAGACTTGGAATACTGAAACAGGTAACTGCAAAAACAGGAATGCAGGCAAGAGGGCTTGAGGCACTCACACAGTAGTAATTTCCAAAGTATATTCTTCAAACTTTGCTTCAAACAAATGATAAAAACAATAAAAAACAGTAACCATAAAGCGCTTTTCATCTCAACTCTTAGTGAGACTTCATTAGACAGTTGCAACAAGAATGCTTCAAACAGTAAATACAAATTCAAACCACATCAACTTCCTCCAAGCAAAAGACAAAACCGTCCCCAAGGTAAGCAGGAAAGAACAATTAGCCCATTGTATGCTTCTTTAAAAATCCAGCTTCTTGTAAAACAAGTATGTATGCAGTAAATATATTTGTATATGTGTAAATATAAATATAGCTCATCAGTTCAAAAACACTCTTAAAAGACCTTTTAAAAGTATATTCAGAAATGTTTAAAAACCATGCTAACATTAAAACCAATAGTTAAGAGAACAGTAAAAAGTGAGAAGACAAGAATGAAGTGTAAAATTGAAAACAGTATAAAATAAAATACTTTACCACTGTGTGAAAACGTATTAAAATCTTAAATAACTTTCAGTAGTAGTTAATAATGACAGTTCTGAAAAGTAGGATGAAAAAATATATAATAAAACATTTATATTAGCCCCATGTTGCCTGAATTTAAAACCATCAAGCTAAAAAGCTATAAAGACTGGAGCAGAGAAAACAATCCTGTAAAGGACGTCTGGTGAGTATGATAAAAGGTGGAGTAAGAGTGTACACATTCACATAAACAACTTTAAATGCAGACACATTCAAAGTGAATAAGGTATATATTCACCTTATTAAACTCTTTAGTTTAAGGATGCAAGATATGGAATAAACTTCATTCAGTCCTGGCGGGTAGCAGGCCCTGGTACAAAGTTGCCATATTAATTCCAGTTTTTCTGGGAATAATGAACTAGGGCCACCCCTTCCATCACTCGTAACCTGGTCAATCACTCTAAATTTAAAAGAGTGTAATGGAAAAGCACTCGCATGTCTAGCCAGAGCATTTTCCTGCTTTGATGTTCTAATGCTGTAAAGGTGTTCGTAAACCCTTTCTTTTAGTTTCCTGTCCGACTTCCCAATATAAAAAGCTGGGCAGGCTTGTCATTGGGCCAAATAGACTATACTTTTAGTACTACAGTCAGATTTTCCCTTTGATGCATAGGGCACTCCTCTGATTGAGAAGTTGACCCCAATCTCCATAAAGGGGCATTGGGGGCACATGCTATACTTTATCATCCCTTTCCTCTTGCTCCCTAAACTGTCTTCCTTCCTAGTCTGTAATAAGCTTTTTAAATTCCTACCATGTCAAAAAAACTACTCTGGGGGGGGTCCTTCAATTTAGCATATAAATTGTGGTCAAGGACAATTAAGTCCCAGTTCTTATTAGTGATGTCTTTGATATCATAACTGTTGCTACTAAAAGTAGTAATAAAAGTGGACCCTACTAAAGGAGCATCATCATGAACCATTCAGACTTGGTTGATTTCCATTTGTTCCTCATTCATTTTAACCCATAGTATAGGTTGGTACATGCCCCTATACCTCTTGTTTTGTACTTCTCTTACCAGTTCCCTAACCATAGGTGGAGGATATCCCCTTGATAAACATGTCCTGAAGTTGATTACATTCTAGTAAAAACTCCTCTCATGTGGAAACCATCCGAGCTGCTCGTACCAGTTGGCCTTTTACCACTGAATGCTTTTGAAATAGTGGATGACAACTGTCAAAATGTAAAAAAGCGTTCGAGTAGGTATCTTTCCTGAAAATACGATCTGTATAGCAACCATTAATTGGGTCCTTTTTTAAGTCAACATCCAGGTAAGTTATTCTTTCCATGTGGAAAGTATGTGTGAACTGTAAAAAAACAGTGGTATTATTGAGGTACAGTTCCACATGTCACAGAACATGCATGTGGGATGTGTGCACATCCCAGCCACCATCCATGTCATGGACTATAGAACACATACATGGCAAGCATTGCACAGCACTGGCCACACACAATAGTACCCGGGTGACTGGATGGTGAATACAATACCCACCTGTGTGGGCCAGTCCAGACACTACACCCCTGAGCCACACTGCACTCCATTGTCATGTGGCCTGATGCCAAGGTATTCCCTTCACCTAGCCTTGTATAGCCTTCTGGCACAGTCAACCACTACACAGCCGTGAAGCAATGCACCCTTGCATGTCAGTACTGGCACCCCATGTCTGTGTGTGTGTGGAGTATGATGCTTTCAACCACATCAACCACATTCACACTCACTACAACTCCCATTGGCCTACTGAAGCATGCTGTCTGATGTCAGACACCTTCATAGCCTTTGCCCATATAACATCCGGATAACCCTGTGGTGCATGTGATACCTGTGCATTACTGTATTGTGGCAAACTAGCTAGTTAGAAAGTCTATTCCTGACCCTGCCAAGTGTGTCAATGTATGTGAGTCCAGAGAGAGTGTGGCTGTGATGACATTGACACCTGTTCATGTGGACAGGCATGTGTACTACACCAACCTTATCGCTACTATATCACTGTTGCAGATGTCACTCACCATCAGATATATCTTTGGACAGCTCACCAACATGTAAGCTATGTGGCACATGAAATAACTGCATACACATGTGATAGCAATATGTAGGGGTTTGAATCCCTGTACTGGTAGGTGTGTGACACAAACATGCTTAGGTTTTACTCTCCCACCCCCTCCCTGACTTACTTTGTCTCTGTTTGTCTCTCTCAACCCTCTCTGGTGGATGTGGAGAGGTACACCTGCTTTGCTTAGGCAGCAGCTTGTGTTTTGTAAGTGATGCTTATGATCACCTGATGGCCTCTGTATGAATTGCAGTTCCCCTCTAGCTGATTGAATGTGGAACAGCTGTGGTAACATTCCCATAGACAATTGCATGGAAACACACTCCAATATCTAGGAACATCGTGTTGGTGTTGGGCCTTTTCATTCACTGTGAGCAAGGCCTACATTTGATGTTTGGCAAACAGCATCAAAGATGGTATTGGGATTTACCTCTAACAACATACACTGTAGAAACAAGCCAACAGACAGGAGGGGGATGTGCCAGACATGACTACAGAATGTAAGTGTTGCTCTTCTGCATTTGGGGTAATGTCGGTTTAACAGGGTGTGTGTGGATATGGCTGGTCTACATGATTTAATACCTGTCATGACAGTGTTATGTGTTTTGAGGAAACTCCCATCTGTAGGGTTATCTGCAGACAGGGCAGTGTGGAGCCTTTTGTTTCTTGTGTTACTCACAGAACACCTATCTGAGAACTGCAGAAGCATAGTGTGAGGATTGCAGTCAGTACATGGTGACCACTATGAGAATTACTGACTTCATATCCCTCATAGGACATATGTCACAACAAACCCTGGTACGACAGTAAATGTATGAGGTTATCACAGCAACATGCCAATATTGGGCCAGTGTTTGTAGCTCCAGCCACAAGTCTGTCAATTTTTGTACATATGGCATGCAGCAAGAGGTGCATATGTTCTGTACACCATTTTTTATTGACATCATACCTGATAAGCCAGTCAGATATCAGACTGCTAGACATGTTATGTATAGTAGGGGCTGTTTCTGAGGACATAACTTGGGTATTCTGCAGTTGTGTGTACAGTACTGGGGTCTGTGTACTTATGGTGATTGTCGACAGTATGTGTATTGCGCATACATACCTTGGGGTGTGCACAGACTGTGGTAGATGCCATTGTTCTTGGTCCTGTTCTATCTGATGTTACATGCTGCTCCAGTGAATTGTACTCTATTGGCTCACATGTCTGTAGGACCAGACACACGTGTCCCACACCACAGACAGCCATCGGACCACACTGTGTCATGAACCAGTGTATGTAGAGTTAGTGTGTGAGTGGCACATATGAGGATGGCGTTTATCAGACAGTCCATATAGTGTCATATTAAGCTTTCGTAGCATATGTGGCTGTTGCTGTGTTCACACTGGTTGTGGGTATGCACTTTCTCACAGGTGTCTGTTACTCTGTGCTGTGACGTGTGTAGAGCCTGCTATAATTGCAGGTACATGTGTGTTCCCCCATACAAAATGTAGTCCAGTGTTCTGGCCGTCTGCCTGTAGTTTGCACAATGCTGTGTGACATGCCTAGCAGCCTAGTGCAATTACCTAGTGTGCTGTTATGTCCAGTTATTAGCAAGACATACTGCAACCAGACCACCATAACTGCTGTGTATTTCTGACAAATCAGTGGGATTCTGTAAAGATGTATGTCACCAACTACTGGGTAGTATGTGGCCATGTGTCCTCTGCACCACCAGGTAATATGTGTCAGGACAGACTAGCGTGTGTGAATGCATAAACTGTGTGGGCATATGTAGTCCAGTATTTATGTGATATACCCATGTACATGGCTGTTAACATCCACATTGTGAGGTGTGGTCCACATATCTCATATGAAGGGCATTTGTGTACACCTCTGGACTGACCACAGAGTGCCAGACTGTCTCCACATATTGGTCATATCTCTGCTGTAGTCCACAGGATCATTACTGTGCTAGCAGTGGTAGTGTACTATGATGTTCTTAGGATGTCTGTCAGTAGCCAATGGCATACATATCAAAAGCAGATGTGGCGTCCCACACACAACATGTCTGTTAGGACAGCCCCTGTTACAGTAGAAACAGTCTACATATATACCTGCAATACATACATGACATCCTCTTGCACTAAAAGGTTGGGACTATTGGTGCTGAGGTAGGACTACACTCCATGTTCTCGACATATGGTAAACATATATGTATATGTGTGTATGTATGTAATATATATATCTACATACATATATGGATATATATATATGTGTGTATATATGTGTGTGTGTGTATATATATATATATATATATATATATATATATATATATATATATATATATATATATATATATATATATATATATATATATATATATATATATATACACACATATAAACACTCAGATATATACACATACACAGCAATATATGTCTACACATATACAGATATATAGATACATATGCACATATAGTTATGGATATCTACATATATATCAACATAAATAGGTATATCTGAATAGATATGTATGCACATATATATCAACATACATTGGTATATCTGTACACATAGGATGTGCATACATATATATCTATATATACATATATCTATCTCTACATATCTCTCTCTCTCTCTATATATATATATATATATATATATATATATATATATGTGTGTGTGTGTGTGTATATACAAAGAGATTTACAAATGGCCATATATATGATGCACTATACAGATGTGTACACATACATATGTATGAATATACATGTGTATGTACATGTAGACATATATCAACATATGTATATATCGATATTCCTGTCATGTGTAAACATCACGGTTGTGTATACCTTCCCAGATGTATCTCACCATATGTATCTGATATGTGTACATTTAGATACTAAATTAGAACAAGTGCTGCATAATTGTGGAAGTCAAAGCAATTGTTCAATACTATTCAATATGTGTAGTGACAGATATATTGGAAAAACAACAGCTGTCTTCACAGCTGTCATGACGTAGTGGTTAACTGTTGTGACTATAGTGTACAGGGTCCTGGGTTCAATACCTGCAAGGGCTGTTTATTTTGTTGCTGGGCAGAACAAGGGCTGCTGGATACTGAGTGACTAATGCAGGTTTGAGCAGCTTTAAGCATGTTTGCGCAGGTTTGCATAAAGCTAAGCGGTGCTAAGCTATGGATAAACATACGGGCATTTACACCGTGTAGGCTTTGTTTACCAGTGTGCAAATCTGCTTAGCTGTTACATTGCAGCAATGCTGACACCTGCTAAGCATGGCTCAGCCCTGGTAACCAATGCTCACATCCCAGTCTGATAAGATTACAGGGTAATGACACATGTAATAAGTGTATGTAATGCCATGTACAATACATGCATCTATGTGCTGTCATTACAGTAGCAAGGGGTGTGGGTGTCATGTCTGGGACACACAAGTATATAAGGCCTGTACAGCACTGTTATCCATGTGAATGTGTTACATACAAGGGTAGTAACCCAGGTTATGTGCTGTCACACTGGCATGTAGTGTATCATGGCGGTACTACAGTTGACCGTGCTTTCCCAGGCAAGAGTAGAGTGCTAAATGTAGTACTGACAACAGGCACACCTGCAGGCATAGCTGGACTCTGAGGCTTCACTGTCGTGTTCCTGGTTTATGAGCTGTGTTACAGTATATATCCCCTAATGGATAATCTGACTTGGAATGTAACTGTAGACTACCATCTGTACAGCACATGTCAGTGAGGGCTTCCAACATGTAGTAATGGCATACATATTGTTGTCAAACATCTTTCTGTTGACACATTCATCCTACTGCATAGCTACTGGTAAAGCTGATGTCTGTCAGTCCCTGTTCAGATGTGCAGATGGCAGGTATCCAGCTTGGATACATACAGGCAACTTATGCCTGACTGACACTGACATGTCTATCCAGCTGTGTTATAACTGGCACATATAGGAGACAACACCCTGTATGCACCACATGCCACGGGTCCCTCCACTAAGCTACCACAGTCAACAGAACATGCTTGGCTACAGTGTCCATCACAGACACTAACCATATGTTGTAATACATGTTGCATACATGTCAACTGGATCACCTCAGTGGCTATTTGCAGGAGGCACTCAGAGGATTGGCTGATGCATGTCACTCTCACCCTGAGGGTCACCACAGTGGTGTCTGTCGATATATTGTCTGCTGGCACATGACAGGTGGCATGATACCGCTGTACACACCTCCCCTACACAACCCATCTCTCCATGGACAATAGCCAGGTACACACCTATGACCACCTGCAGCGATGCACCACAGTACTGATACATGTGTGCATGTGCATTAATAAGGATAGCAGTGTCTCTGTGTTAGTACATCTGTAGTTGGGAATACCATGAGGGCCTTCACAACCACTGCAACACCCATTGCCATAGTCAGATGTGGCTGCTGCTGTATTGGACATTACATGTACCTTGTTACTCTCCTCTCCCTAACGGCTACATAAACCTTGCAGTACCAGCACAACAGTGTTGTACAAATGGGTCTTTAGGCATGGGATACCCATTGAGTTCTGGCAAGTGTGTTTTTGTGTCCATGTCTGTATATCTGTAGGGTACAGCATTCTGAGGCCACATACTCCTATTACAATACACATTGTCACACAGTAGTATGGATAGTGTTGTTGCTGCCCATAGGTGAGGCATGACAATGCAACACCCTACTATGCCTGTGGCATGTGTATTAGATGCATATCCCTGTAGTACTACTGTTGGAATACACAATGGGTTGTATCGCAGTCATGGGCAATGTGTGATGGTGGGTATGTCAGAGTGTCATCATGGGTTCCAGTGAGTACAATATCCACTGTGGGATGTGGGTGTGGTGTACACTGTCATTACACCATGGCACACCTGGTATATGTCCCATGTACCACTTTATGGTGACCACTACCGCCATCAGCCATACAGATAACTGATGCCACAATCCAGCCCAGTTACGCATGTGTTGTGTGCAGCCTACCTGTAGCACATTGGACACACGGACAAGTTAATTAGCACTGATAGGCCCAGGTCTCTCGGATGTGTGTCTGCCTGTTATGTGTCTGTTAATGTGTATATGATGGTGTGTCACACTATGTATTGTCCATATACAACCATTACATCCCCCATTACCATACTGTACATGTCTGGGGATGTTCTGCATGTAACCTGGAACACACCTCACCCTAAATGCTGTATGATGTGTGCAATGAAAGCCAGACAGTTCAGTAGCACTGCATACCTAGGTAGGGGTCTAGTCCCAGTGTTGCCAAGTAAGAGTGTGCATCTATGTGGATGGGTCTACATCAGGTTGCTGATTATACATGTCCCAGAGGGTCACCTGTCCATGTGGCACAGGCAATAACTGTTATACAAACCTGTGACATGTGTTCAACTGTACCCCAGATATGTCACAGCCATGGTGTCACCACAGTGCCATATCCCTTGTGGAATATGACTGCAGACCATCCTCATGCTGACACATATACACCTATGACACAAATGGATAACATTATGTAGACCACAATCACCCAGTGTTACTAACAGCTATAATGCATCATTGCTGGACAGCTACACTACCTGACATGTATGCATCAAATGTAGTACAGTCACCATGTGCATCAGAACCCTATTAGCCTGTCTCTGCATTGATGTTATGGATGACAAGGATGTTGCACAGGTATCATCATATGCACAGGGTGTGTTGGTTTGCCAGAGACCGAGGGTGGGCCATACATTTGACACCATGTGTGTGGGTGAGGGGTGTAATTAGTTGAACTGGGCGTAGTGCTGTGGTGTGTGTAGGTATGGGGTTGCCCTAGGTGTGTTCATATAGTGTGTGGGTATGCATGCACACAGTTCTGCCATGTGGCTGCCCTATACAGGTGTTTTTTTGGACAGCTGCAGACCATACCTGGCAGTGTGTGCAGTTCACCACCTCCAGTGATGGACATGTGGACTGTGCCTGTCAGGGGTTCCATGGGTACGTCCAGGTACAGGCCTCAATGTGCTACTCTCCCCTGATGATGACAGATGTCCACTGGAACCAGGTCTCTTTTGGGACTGGCCATGGCCACATGCACATGGCCTGCTATGGTGTGGTGTGGATAGCACCCCCCTGCAGTGCTGGGGCTGGTACTGCCACTACAGGAGCACCTTGGTGTCCTAGCACATCCATGTTGACTGCAAGCTGTTGGTGTTGCTGGCCTACGTCCACGCAGTCATCGCCGCAATCCCACCACATGTTCAAGCAAGGACAAACCACGGTCGATGAGGTCCAATATCTCACCATACCATCTATCCATGACCTCGGTATGAGCACAGAGGGCACCAGACAGTTCATGTAAGTTGTCCCTTGCAGATGTGAGAGCAGCCCTGTGCAGTCTCAGGCCCTGTCTGGTGTACAGTACCATACGTGCCTACGTCCCTATGACAGTCTGAAACATGCACCTGGTGTTACCAGTTGTGGCACTTCTGCCAGGGGCATGATGACCAGTGGTCCTACCACAAGCACCCTGGTACATCTTCCTATGTGGTGCCCTACCGGACATCCAGCTATGCCTGCTGTGACCAGACATGGTAGGCAGGGATATCACACTCTCCTGTGCACTGCCACCAACCGCCAACTGTCCCTCTGCTATGTCTGCTTGTGATGGGGTATGTATAGGTACTGAAACTGTGTGCGGGGTTGGGGTGGCTAAGAGGAGAATGTCAAATGATGGTGCAGTTTCGGCCCCTGACAAATCCACCTGTGCCTCAACAGTACAGTCATCATCTTCGGTGTCTGTATGGGCACCAACGTCAGATTGCATTCAGGAGGGACCCTGACCCACCTTGCCACCTGTGGGGGAAAACAAGAAATGCACTTTGTACAGCATTGCATAACAGTACACACACACACACACACACACACACACACACACACACACACACACACACACACACATTCCACCTTAATACCTACCTGTCCCTGATTTTACAGACAGTCCCATGTTTATTCCCCATCCTGCATCACACTTGGTAACTTACACACATTAATACCACACATTAACGTATCATTCCTCTAAATGCCTAGACGAGTGATCACAACACAACACCTGTTGCTCCATTACCTCCTTGACCTGAATGAAGTAGGTTTTACATGGCCTCACTGCTGTCATTCAGTGTTCACCCTGTGTATGTCCAGACATCGTGACCATGGCCCCTATATGTTAGGGGCTACTACGTTCACTTCATAATGTCATGCACTGGAGTGTTATGTGTAAGTATTGCTCATTACATGCCATATCTGCTTCTCAATCAACCTATCATGTGACAACTGTTATATATGGATACACTCCCTGGTGTTGTCTAGTAAGTCCCCAATGCATCTGTAGTGCTGCATATGTCAGTTGTCATTCACCTCTCTGCTGATTGCAATATTAAGGGTATACCTGGTATCTACCTTCCCTCCCAAATACATGTTCCATGCTACAGACCTTATTATACTATCAGCTTTCCTGTGATTACATATCAGACAAGTATGCCTGGTGTCTCATGTGTCAGTCCATGTCCATGTACTGCATGATCCCATAGGGAAGTACTGCCATATGAACAACCCCACAATCACACATGTGCATGCATGGACACCCACATAAACACACACACATGCGCACACATATCCTACATGCATCAACCCCCCCACTCCATCAGATTGCACTTACAGACAAAATAACCCCCCCACACACATGCACACACACATGCACACACACACACACACACACACACACACACACACACACACACACATAGAGGTTGCACAAAGATAATACACACAGTCCTCCCATTACCCATCTGTCAACATGCATAACATATGGTACTCAACAGCATGCAGTGCAGCTATAGTAAATCCGTGCTAGCAACAGTATACATGTGTGTGATGCATTGTCTGTATTAGTAGGTGATGCCCCTTCTCCTGGAAAACACTGCACCCATGTACACAGTATTGCTGTGCAACTGTTCAGCACCCTGTCGTGTACTGTGCACCAAACCTCACAGCTGTACAACCCATTGCTGAATGTGTAGTACTGTGTCAGTTATGTCTGCTCTAATGCTCACAACCCCTATGTTTTTCAGCGACAAATACCTGGGATGATATGTGGACAGATGTCATTTGTGAATGCCTGATGTCTGGTTTACAGATCTGAACATCAGAGGAGCATGTATGACCAATCCAATACTATTACACTGACAACCATCAGACCATACCGTGGCTATGGGGAATGTACACACCCTTATTGATATGCACTCTTCCTTGATCTGCCATGGGACCACATCACCACATATATTAACAGTACATGAGCCTGATATGTGACATATGTCCTGTACATTCACATTTAGTGTCTAAGAAATGTGTTAGGTGTGCGGATGCTGAGCATGATGCATACACTCCGTGGGTGCATATGTGTGCACGCCCTTATCATGACGGTTTGTTGCACCTATTGTTATGTGTACTACAGCAGTCACTATTCCTGGCAGGGGTATACTAGTATGGGCCATCTGCATTTGACAGTGTATGGTCAGTCTGCCCTACACATGTCCCCCCAACTCTGCATGATTGCAAGGTCTACTCATGCACATCCCTTGATGTTCACACACTGTTCACACACTGCCATCACTATTGCTGTGGGGGTAGGGTTACGAGTGCCACAGTTCCTGAACCTGACTGTGTGCAGATACAGCCATTCTTAGCATCCTTAGGATCTCTGCTGCAGTGCACTGGTGTGTCATGCTGACACACTCTCCCCACCTTCAGCCTTTTTGCAGATGCTTGACAAGTATGACCTACACGTGTGTCAGTTTGCAGTGTCCCATACACTGAACACCACATATTACAGCCTAGTCCCAGCTAATAATGTGGACCGCAGTCATATGTTATGCCATAGTGTAGATATGTAATAGTTGCCATTGTAATACTGGTATATACACTGTTGTTGCACTGTATAAGGGTGATGTTTCACACATGTCCCTACTGCAGGCCATGTGTCCCACCATTATGTTCATCCATGTGGACACATTTCGCAATGACAGGATATTAGTTATCTTGCAGGTGTCTGACATACCCTTCCGATACCCCATCATGGTCACCACTGTGATGCAGTCCATTTAACAGCAACAGTATGCAAACATGTACAGCATGCATTATGGGTAGGTGTGTTAGATGTGTGCCTGGAATATACCATAGCTATTACATGTCCGAAGTATTGCCAAGCATCAACATAAACCATACTCACCAACTACAGGTTGCTGCCTTGGTAGTATACCAGAGGGACCTACATAAGAGTGTGAGAGATGCGATGTCAGTGACCACAGCTGTGGCATTGCTACAGAGTGGGTGCAGCATTACAGTACATCAACAGTACAAGTCCACAATACTACCACTTATGCACATCTGTTTATTACTACTATGCAGCAACAAACTATATATATATGACATGACAGATATACATGATCTACCTGTACAGATGCAGATGCATACACAACAGTGGTCTACTGATGTGCCCTGTGGTCTTACCTGCACGCTCCTCAGCTGGTGTGTGGGTAGCACCCACCTCCACAATGGTCTCTGCCAGTTGTTGGGTGTGCGGGCAGGCAGGTGCCACGAGGCTGGTGAGGAGCTCCTCAACATGTGTTGGGGGGGATGGATGGCATGACCCCGGCCCTGTTGTGAGGTGACCCCCCTGAACTGCATTAGCATGCTGACGGGCATTGCGAAGCAGGTCAGAACAATGATGCCAGATCTGCTCATAACTGCGGTTATGCAGGCCGACATCATTGACCCTGTGGACTAAATCGTTCCACAGGGTGATCTGCTCCTGTTGCTCATGGGTGGCTCTGCTGAACAGAACAGGATTAGGTGGTTCAACACAACCTCATTTTTTGCCGCTGAATATAGGTAGGCAGCCATGGGACATTTTGCCTGAAAGACATAAAGATGGAAACAGGTCTGAGCCACTCATACAGCAAGGTTACCATAGTTCTTAATACACATCTCTGTCATCCCCCCCACCATATCAGCGACAAAAAACTGTTCACACAACTCAATAGGTATGGCTACAGCTTTTGGAGGAGGTTGCCGTTTTTGGTATTAGTATGGCTACAGCTTAGCTACTGGTGGGATATATATTGTATTGTACCACACTTTGTGCTATGTGTTTGTAGCCATGTTCCCTGTGTGGAGACTATCACTGCTGGCCTGTTACAGACTATTTCACCTCCATGCCATTGTCAGGGCCGCTATGGTTCCATATATGCATGTGGTATGCTTGCTATGTGATTGCTCCACGTCTGTCATTCTGTGTTATTGGGGATATCTATCCATGTTGTTGGACATGTTCCGGGATTGTGTAGACTATTACTACCCACATATGTTCTATAACAGTGACATAATAGCATGTTTAGGGAATAGTTGCCAGCAGAACCACTTCTCCAACCTTTTCTGGCCATGTTACCAGACCAAATCACATGTGGGACCCACCCTGGGGCCTCCTCATCTACTGGTCCAGCACTACCTTCAGGTGGAACCACCTTAGGTGATGTTGTCCCCCTTCCTGGGGGTACACACAGACATGATCCTGTCACCCGATGCAAATGCTCTGCCCACTACACTATATTGCTGTACTGCTTCATTTGCATATATCTTGATTTTTATCCTCTTGTGTCATTTAAGATGCATTAACCGTAGCTAAGTGATGGGCAAACCCATGTAACTATGGTTAAATTTAATCTGTTTTATTAACAAAAAAAAAAAAAAAAACTTTACTGTTTTAAATATTGCTCTTGTAAACTTGGGGGGATATTGCTGGTGGTATACGAACACTATATCTCTGTGTGTGTATGTGTAGTTACATATATATATATACATACATATATATGTGTGTGTGTGTGTGTGTGTGTATTTATCTTAGGAATGTTTATTGCTTCCACATTGTACATTCCCTATGGTAGCCAGACTGTACTGCATGATATGTTATTGATACCAGCCTGACATCATACAGGTGGGATGGATTACTGTTAACATCTTGTACCCATGTTGTGTGGGGTCCTGGTTATGGGACTTGCAACTGTTCGTACTGTATTGCAAGGCAGATCTGTTTGGCTGTGGGAGGGGATAATATCAATACGTACAAGACGCATGTAGCTTGGGCCCCCTCACCCCCATTAACGGTGCCTGTGGTCATATATGTATTTATGTTCTCCTTTATATCTATAGATATATATATCTGTATATGCATATATATATTATATATATATATATATATATATATATATATATATATATATATATATATATATAAAACATGTATATGTAGACATATATATTTATAGGTATATGCATATATATATATATATATATATATATATATATATATATATATATATATATACATATAAATATATATACACACACACACACACACACACACACACACACACATACATCTGCATGTTTAAATACCTTTCCTGTACTGTTGAATGCCTGTGCTGGATGATATATTTGTAAAAACATCAGGGTTATATATATCTGACATGGCTTAGCCCCATCCCTTGAGGCGGTTCTACCTGAAGGTGGTGCAGGACCAATGGACGAGAAGGTCCTGGGTTGGGCTCCAGACGTGCTGGTGCCCGGTGCCATGGCCTTGAGGTGGGACAGGTGGGTCCGCTGGGACCCGCATTCCCATACGTGTTATGGTGTTTATGTTTTATCAACATATGTGGGTTAGTAATACTCAACACATTCCAGGATTAGGTATAACAGCATGCATAGATATTCCCATTAACCCAAGCACCAGATATGGAACAGTTGCACAGCAAACAGAACACATGCATATATGGGACCACAGTGGTAATTGCAACAGCATGCAGATACATTGATGACACCGTGCCACCAATGTGGGAGTATTTCAACATAGCACATGTATAGAAACAGATTTAAAGAATTGTCGAACAATAGGACATATGTCCCAACATTAGAGTTAAGTCAGCACATACCAATTGAGTTGTGTATTTAGTTTATTGTTGCAGATATGGTGAGGGGGTGAAAGATGTCAATTAACAACTAGTATATTCTTGTAGTTTGCATTACTTTCCTAGTCAAAGCTGTTATCTGTACCTTACAAGTATTAGTACACTACCCTATTGCCTTAGTTTGGACAGTGGTATGGCTGTCAACAGCTATATACATGAACTGGTCTTACCTGCAGTATACACCTTCTACCTGGTATACTTGTGGAGGAATTGTTTGTTAACACTAACTATTTCTACACATACTCTCAGATTCCAGGTTGATGTTATGCACATACCTATCCATCTCTTTTTTTCACACATTCTGGGAATGTCTTGACCACATGCAGGTGGACCGGGACATATTTCAACTATTGCCCTCTTAAACCTTTAGTGAATTGTACAATGACAGGTTTTGTTTCCATTGACATTTTCCAAATATGTACAGGCCTGACAGTTATGTGACATGAAATGCTGCCTACATGTCTGGGATTAGCACACTGATATGCCGGGGGGACAGGGTGACAGCCGTCAGAAATGGGCCGATTAACTGGATATTCTGGACATTTCTGTACACTTGTGGGGTATGATTCTGCATACAGTTTACTACCACTCCCAAGATTCGGACCATGGCTGTGTCTGCTAAAGAGAAAACACTGTCCATCACAGTTGTGTGTGCTATATAGATATTGCTGTGTATCTCTTATCTGATTTCTGTCTATAATTCTCCTGTGGTTTTACATTCTGACCTTGTATTACAACACTCTTTTATACAGGATTTCCTAGACAGTTATATTATGTAGCACAGTGTGGGTGACTGAGATGAGTAATACCTTATTATTCAGAGCAACTGCAACACTAACAATGCCATACAATACCAGAGTAAACAGTACCAGTACATGATATCAGTCTTTTATTTCTAGGCACAGTGTTCGTATCTGACAGAACTGTGGGAGCAATGTTTTTCAGCACTACCTGAATGTTGCCACACATTACCAGATTCCACATTAGTATTATGCACATACATCTCACTCTATTACTGTACACACTCTGGTCACAGCTTGACAACATGGGGGTGTAGATGGGACATACTTGGCTTATTACTCTCATAACATTTTGGGGAGTTGCTAGTGACAGGTTTGTTCTTATAGATGTCTGACAATCAGTTGTATTTCTTGTTTGCTGCCAAAATGTCTGGGATCATCCCACTGATTTCCCAGGGGGGACAGGGTGACAGGCAGCAGATATGGGCTGAATTACTGGACATATCTGTACAGTTGTGGGATATGATTCTGTATGCAGCCTACTACCACTCCCAGGATTTGAACCATTGCTGTGTGTACTAAAAATACAACCATTCACGTCTCAGTTAAGTGTGCTATTTGGATTTTGTTGTCATTTTATTCACCATTTTCTGTCTAAGTCTCTCTCAGTTGTACTATATGACATATTGGGATTACACCAGTCATATACAGACATTCCTACACATTTTATTTATGTAGTACAGTGCGGTGGTAGTACTGTGGTAGCATTGTCACCTCACAGTAAGATGCTGTCCTGTTCGATTCTCAGCTAGAGCATCTTCTGTGTGGAGACATGCGTGAATGGGCGTACCTTCGTTGAAGGTTGTGCGTCAGGGCTGGCAACGCAGCACGTAAAAATCTACTGCCAATCATTAGCGGACCGGAGTTCTGCTGTGGTGACCCCTAACTGGGAAAAGCCGAAAGACACAAACAAAGTGTGGGTAACAGTGCTTAATACAACAGTACTATTAAGTGATTGCAAATCTACATTACCATATGATACCAGAGTAAACGCATGCAGTCTAGCAGTTAGATCTTTATTGTCAGGCTATTATGCTTTTATTTACATAAACCTATATGAGACTCTTCCTCCCATATTCTCTGGTGTATGCAGTACATGCCTAAAACAATACAGGTTTTATACAGGCAATTAACTTACTACTACTTTTAGATTTATTTCCTATTACAGTACATGGAAGAGTATTACTAACCTGCCTCTCGCAACCGCTCCGATCTATATCCATGGGTCTCCTGGTTCATAGCCTGCTCACTTGCCACTGTGAAAGACTTAAGAGGAATATTTAGCCATACCTATCCATAATATACATGAGCTGGCAATTATTAAATGGGTAGTGGACTGATACTTACACATGGCTGAGACTTCCCCTGTCCTCCTAGCATCTTGGATCCACTGATCCAAGAGATCCCCCTTTCGCCACTTCAGGTCGGCATAGTGATGACTGACCTGCTCACCAGTTCGGGGTATACCAGTGGCACTGCGGAGGTCATGGGTGAGACGGTCCCAGGCTTCCGCTTTGTATTGGGAACCCTGGTACTGGCTCTGCAGCAGTCTCATGTCATGGTCTTTCACAAGGAGTGCTGCCATGACTCTGGACTCCTGGATGCCCCAGCACTGCACCCGAAAGTGAACACCCTCTCCCATTTCAGACATAGTGCCTACAAGGTGAAGCTACAGCACTTTGCCATTATTGGACGGTTTTGAAAAGGCAAAGCTATAGGCAAACCTGCTTACCTAAGGTTGTCATTGCTTAAAGGGGTATACCAATGGGCAGATTGAGTTAGCTGACCTACACATTGCTTACACCTACTAAGCTGGGTTGTGCAATGCTTAGCATTGGTTAATATTTAAGTTGCATTATATTTGCTTTTAAGTTGCATTATATTTGCTTTGTGGCATTGATTTATTATTCATTACATGTTATGTATGTGTTTGGTATCCATGATTCTTGTTTACATATACTGTATGGGGTCCTTGTGTTTATTAAGGGATTTCCACACTTTATTACAATGACACCTCACATCTGGGTTTAATGCAGTACTCCAGTTCACATATTTATGTTATGTAGTAGGTTATACAACATAAAACTGTATATAGATTCCTTTCACATGTTCAGTTTTAATTTCCTATAGTGAGGATCTGTTTGGTGATACTTCAATCTTATATACTGCTGTAATGATTTAGTGATTAACTACTGTGACTATAGTGTACAGGGTCCTTGGTTCAAGACCTGCAAAGGCTGTTTATTTTGTTTCTGGCCAGAACAGTGACTGATGCATACAGAGTGATTAAGGCACTTTTAAGCAACTGTAAACAGGTTTGCATGGGTTTGTGCGAAGGTAAGCAATGCTAACCTCCAGTTAAATATGATTACAGAGAGTTAGCTTCAATATTTCTTAACTTGTGTGCGCATTGCTTAGCACCCATGCAAATGGGCTTAAACTCGCTTACTACTGCTTAGATATGCTTACTCCCGCTTACTACTGCTTAATTATACTTACACTTGCTTACTAGTGCTTGCTCCCACTTACCACAGCACTAATTTAGACAGCAATGTCTAATGGTTCTTGGGAAGGTGGTGGATTTGGAAATTGTATGGAGTTATCATTCATTACACATTTTACCTTCCATTTCTATCCCTGATTCCTGTGTACATATACTGTATGGGGCACTTGTGATTATCTGTGGACTTTGCAACATTATGACAATGACACCTCACATCTGCATTTAATGCAGTTTTCTAGTTCACAAATATATGTTATGTCGTAGGTTATGCAACAAAATAAATTGACAATAAAGTGATTTGACATGGAAAATGGATTGTACTGGAGTGGGACTCGAACCGGGAATGACTACACGTAAGGCAAATGCTGTGCCCACTACACTATTGCTGTACTGCTTAATTTGCATATATATTGATTTTTATCCTCTTGTGCCATTTAGGATGCATTAACCGTAGCTAAGTGATGGGCAAACCTGTGCAACTATGGTTAAATTTAATCTGTTTAAAAAAAAAAAATAAAACTTCTGTATCTTTACTGTTTTAAATATTGCTCTTGTAAACTTGGGGGGATATTGCTGGTGGTACGCAAACACCTATCAGCAGTCTTGCTCATTCTTATTCATACTCTGCTGTTCTTCATTGCAGGGGCGTGTATATTCTGAGAACTGTGCTGTTAGACATGCCCCCTGCACTCGTACACGCTCCGTGTCCATTTAGGAGCTCAGGCAGCATCCCTTCGTTAATATGCATGGCGCTCTGCCGTCCTGCTCCTAAACGGCCGCTTCCATGCAGGACTAAGCTAGTCCTGCATGGAAGGATAGTGAATCCGGGGGATTGTGTCCCTTTTTGTAAGGCTTCTGCTGGTTTGAAGCAATAAGCAACCTTTTTATGATTTTGGAATAGGGCAGAACAGAATTAAATTGATAACTGCCTACTAAATGAAATCTGGAGAAATCTGTGCAGGACATCCCAAAATCTGGAGAAATCTGTGCAGGACATCCCACTAAGAACTGCTAGTGCATGTTTTTATTGTTTTGGGGTCATATATTGTTAAAGTAGATTTGTTGTTTACTATTTGCCATGACAATGATTCTCATAGCTTCTGTATTTAGCTAACACAGAATAGTTTTCTATATTTTATTTCTGTTGTTTTATCCACTACATAGCACGTGCTTCGTGATAAATGGCTTCTTTTTTATTTGAATAGATTTTGGCTGTTGGTAGTTTCAAAGCCTTAATGAGAGAATGTGATATTTTTCAAACGTTTGACTGGGGAATTCAGTGTGTTAATCTGAGGTAGCTGAGTCATTGCTTTTGGCTTGTATAGTAGCAGTGGAGCTCAGTTTCTGGATGCCTGCTGGGATTTACGTGGTATAACTGATAATTTTTGAATGGAGTACACATATACACACACACACACACACACACACACACACACACACACACACACACACACACACACACACACACACACACACGAGTCTATATTAGTTCATCGACAGCTTAGATTGTCGAATCTGTAATGATCGACACCTAAGCGTCGAACTTGCAAAATCGCGAGGCCACTTAAGCAAATTCTTTCCTCTGGAAAGAATTCAGTAGGCCGTCGGCGAACAAAATTAACTTTTCAACCTAAATAAAGTGGGGGGCTGTGCCCCCCACACCCCCCAACTAAATATACAAACTCCGAGATCACTCCACATTGCCAAAAGGGGAAATCCCCGATAACGGCCAAGCGACTTCTTTCCCGAGGAAAGAATTTGCTTAAATGACCGTTCACGATTTTGCAAGTTCGACACTTAGGTGTCGAGCATTACAGATTCGACAACCTAAGCTGTTGATGAACTAATACAGACCCCCACACACACACACACACACATAATAAAATGTAGGTTCTAAATAGTTTTCTTTAAACAACTTGAAACCTGTCATATAAATGTAGTTTATTTTCTTAATTTTCTGCCTGTCTGTATATTAGGTTAACATTTCTTGATCTAGCTAGAATCCCTGCTGGTTGTTTATATGTGACTGTTCTACTACCGGAAAGAAGTAAAAGATAAATGGAAAGTGTTAACTGATGTATAAAGCAGGCTGTCTTGGAATTTGACTAAATAGATGACTGGAGCATAGCAACAATGTGATGCTCACAGATGATGTTTTACTATGTGAAATAAACATCAATATTTGCAAGCAGTATGAATACTTCTGGAAGTACACAACTTTCTTTTTCTTTTTTTTTCTGGTCGGATAACCTTGGCATACAAGACCTCCTCCAGTTATGGCTGGGGTAACCTGCTACTTTTACTTTGCCTGCATGTGGTAGGTGCACAAGATCCCCCAAACTTAAAAGTAAATGTTTGAAAATTGATAGTGAAGGAAAGTATTCTTGAGAATCTAGACACTGTTCTTAAAATTTAGAACTACCCTTTAGGAGCACAACACCCCCTTATTAAGAAGTGCAAAGTCATTGTCTAAAATGAACTGACCATTGCTGATGCACGGGTCAGCAGTTTTAGGTAATCTACATGAGATAATTGCCATACCTCTCAACATCTTAGAACAAGAAATCTGAACAAAGCCATAAGTAATGGGGGGACAAAGGCCTGAAAACAGGGGCAGTTTTTAAAATATTGTTCTAAAAAACTTAGAAAATTGATATATTAAGTTGATTAACAGTTTTTTTTTTCTGAAAGGAATGAAGTTTGAAACTTAAATGTCTGTCATTATTTTCTGACCTCAATGTTCAGTATTGTGCCACTGATTTGACAGAAAACCACAATTTCATGAAAAATGGTTAGAGAATAAGAGAAAAAAATCTGGACATTTTATGAAAATCTTTATAGTTGAGAGGTATAATTGTTTTTTTCCCCAGATGCACCAAACATTAATGGCATAAGACACAAATGGACATGGTTTCCCTCAAGTTAAGTGGCCTTATAGTTGGAACATAAAGCATTACCATTTAATGTTTAGCTGAGAAAATGCTTACATAGACTAGAGATCGAGTATTATGGTGCCTAAAAAGAAATGTACGAGTCTCAGTCTGTTTGGCTGTTGATGGGCCCAATCTTACCTTCTGAGGAATGTGTACACCGAACTAGATATTTAATTCCACTATTCACTTTTTTAGCTAGATGTTCACTGTCTCTCCTGGGGTACACCAAGAAACCATATATGCTCATTCACATTTGAAAGCATTATTTTGAGGAAGTTGTTGAGTATTCCATAGGTATAGAATAGAATTCCCTGGTGATCTGTGAATGATCCCTGTCTAGAACTGAATGAGCTACATTCTAGGTACTGGAAGATTATGCATTCATACAGACTGTGTGCATGTGGACTGGCACATCAACCAAGACTAGTACAATATCCTAAACTTCTCTGAAGCAATCAAATTATCTCTTAATTGGTGATTCACACATTGGCATCCATTTTCTTTGGTGCTGGATACCACCACTTGCATACTGTCTGGAAACATAGAAGCTAATCGCTAAAGTATGGTACTGCATGAATTACGCTGCTATCCCTAACATTCTGCAACTCTAATACTGTTGGCGTGCTTTATCCTTTTATAGGCTGATGCAAAATAATGCACCATTTCCCCACATATGACTATGAACTGTAACTGTTTTCATCTTTTGTACATCTGCATATCATTAAGACCTCGTGTCTTTACCTGATCTCATTTGCATGTCATTATGTGATCATTTCTATGTGCTATCTGCAGTACATTTGTTCTGTCCATACTGCAGCACAACATGGGACTTTGGGTCCCTGCGGTGCTGGACCAGCCTGTACTTCACATATTTCTGTGCAACTGTGTGTTACATACTATGCAAGTTGTCTATGAATCCTGACCCAAGAATATTGACTCTGTAAGACCCAAAGTACTCCTGTAGGCTTTCTCATACAAAACCATTTATACTATTATTAGATGTTTTATAATATATTTAAGCAAATTGCTGATTGTACTGGAAATGTGGTAACCAGTAGTTCTCATTCCTATTTACAAGAAGAAGGCTAATGAGTATGGCTCTGTAGTAAGGCAGGGATGACAGAGTGGTGAATTGAGTAGCATTGTTACCTTACAGTAAAGATTCTCCAGTTCACTTTGCAGCTGGGGAGTCATATCTGTGCAGTCGACATGTCCATCTTCTGATAACATTCTTCTTTTCTGGGTACTTCAGTTTCCTCCCACATCCTGTGGATGTGAAGAATGTGGATTGGCATCTCTGAATTGCCATTTAGTATCCATATTTTGTGTGTGTGTGTGTGTGTGTGTGTGTGTGTGTGTGTGTGTGTGTGTGTGTGTGTGTGTGTGTGTGTGTGAGCACGAATGCATCTGACATACAGAAGACACATTCAACAGTCCACTACCATTCCTTACTTCCCTAGTAAACTCTGTAGATGGCTGTCACTGTTAATGGGGTTTATATAGGCATTGGATGTGACTTGGATGGGTGGATAGCAGGCAATTAAGGATACTAACACTGTGGCCACTTGTATTGAAAGAAGTAAACTGCTTTTGTAGGGCTGCAAGTCCCTCTGCAACTCCATATGGAAAGAAACCCTTCACATAAGTACATAGGTATTTACTAGGCTAATGACCACAAGGGCCTTTTTAAGCCTAGTCATGCATCTCAAACTCTGACAAGTTCTGATAACCTTGATAAGTGTAAGCATGGGCCTGGGAGATGAACCATTTACAGGTTACCTGTGTCCATTAGAGACATAGGTGCCAAACCAGGGATGAATTTCTGGTTTCCCATCCAATTGTCCAAGTTGGACTTGAATTGGGTTAGGAAGGAACTCTGCTTCACATGGATGGGGAGCCTGTTCCATGGACGGGGTAGTCTCTGGGATACATACCTATCTCTCCAGTAGGTCCATTAACAGTGACTGCCATCCACAGAGTTTACTAGGGAATTAAGGAATGGTAGTGGACTGAAATGTGTCTTCTGTATGTCAAATGATCAGTTTCAACAATTGGCTAAAGTACTGGTGTCATTCAAAGGGGATCCAGTGTCTGTCAGCCTGGGATGACATGCTCGACAAGCCACGTCTTGCACCTGTCACCCTTAGGCTTTCGTATACTGGCCAAGGCTCTTGCCACCCCCATAATGCCTTTTTTAGGCAAGGCTCAAAGGATAAACACACCTCCATAGATAGCCCAAAGATAAAAAACTAAAGGTAATGCTACTCAATGCCAGAAGTCTAAACCTCAAGATGCATTCACTCGAGACTCCTCAGTATGGAGAAAATCGATGTCTGTGCAGTAACAGAAACCTGGTTCAAGGCTCCAGAGAGCACCCCAGCACTACCAGGTTATAACTCATACCCCAAAACTCGGACCGAAGCATAAAAGGAGGGGGAGTATCTATATTCATCAAAGCTACACCTCCAGGTTAGTGGCACTGCACGAAGCATCGGAAACCATCCATGTGCAACTAACAGCAGGCAAAACTGCCTTTCAGTTTGTAGCCTGCTACAGAACACCCTCCCTATTACAGGAACCCCACTTGTCATTCCTGAGAACACTGGAGAATAGGAAGGTCTCTCCAAACACTATGTTATTGGGTGACTTCAACTACCCAAACATTGACTGGGAAAACTACTCAAGCCCAAACACCCTCGCCCAATGGTTCCTTGAACTTATAAACTCTAACGCAATGGAACAACTGGTCACCACTCCCACAAGAGAGAACAACATATTGGACCTGGTCATCACCAACATGGTGACTCTATGTTCCACACCAGAGGTAAACCCCTCATTGGTAAGATCAGACCATAAACAAATTTCCTGACATCCATATCCTGTCCCCACCCCCAGCCAAGGAAATCACTGTAAAGAATTTCTCAAAAGCCAACTTTGCACTTCTCAAGACTGAGGTGGAATCCTTCAAAGCCCCTGGGCCAGAGGATAATACAGCCCAATCCGCAGAATCCTTTACAAATGCATTCTGTGAGCACCTGCAGGAATGCATGGATCGTGCTATCCCAAATAAAACCAAGACTCACTCCTCCAAAAACAGGAGACTGGTCTGGTGGACCCTGGCCATAAATAAGCTATACAACAGAAGGAGGAAGCTACTACATGACCGAGCAAAATCCCAAAGCATCTCTGATCAGTATTAGCAAGAAACTTCGATCCCTCATAAAATCATCAAAGGCCAGTTTCAAAAGAAAAATTGCCCTAGACACTAAAGATAATCACAAGGCCTTCTTTAGTTATGTCAGGAACATGGGCGGAAACTCCCAGATATGCTCTGAATTGTTGCATAACGGTACAAAATATACCGATCCTACAGACATAGCCAACATCCTGGCAGACGGATTCAGTGCAAACCCCCCCCCCCAAAGGAGCAAACGCCTATCCCAACTGAATGTAACCTCCCTGACATCACAGATGCACAGGTGAAAGCTGCCCTCCAAAGCAAAAACACAGCATCTATGGGACCGGACGGTGTCTCAGGCTGTGTCTTACATGAGCTCCAAGAAGAACTGAACCCTCACATTAAGTCACTGTTCAAACTTAGCCTTACTGCAGGATATGTACCCAAAGAATGGCGTACAGCTACAGTGGTCCCACTGCACAAAGGTGGTGCCACATCGGACCCCGGAATGAATGTAACCTCCCTGACATCACAGATGCACAGGTGAAAGCTGCCCTCTCCAAAGCAAAAAACACAGCATCTATGGGACCAGACGGTGTCTCAGGCTGTGTCTTACACGAGCTCCAAGAAGAACTGAACCCTCACATTAAGTCACTGTTCAAACTTAGCCTTACTGCAGGATATGTACCCAAAGAATGGCGTACAGCTACAGTGGTCCCACTGCACAAAGGTGGTGCCACATCGGACCCCGGAAACTATCACCCCATAAGCCTGACTAGTCTGGTCTGTAAAGCTATGGAGTGTGTTATCATGGAACTCATAAACAAAGACATTGGGAGCCTCCAGACACTGGACCCTACCCAATTTGGCTTTAAGGGCAGATCTTGCCTCTTAAACCTAGTTGATTTCTTTGAAACAGTTACCAAAGCCATGGATGTGGGCAAGGTAGTCCGCACAGCCTACCTGGACCTCGCAAAAGCCTTCGACACAATACCCCACTCGGGCATCATAAATAAGCTTACCAACTTAAATATCAACCCCTATATCACAAGATGGGTTGCAAACTGGCTCAGAGATAGAACCCACATGGTCAGAATCGCAGGTGCCATGTCCAAATCCAAACCAGTTACAAGTGGCATCCCACAGGGCTCAGTTCTGGGACCTCTCCTGTTCAGTATATACTTCTCTGAGGTTCAGGCTAACACGGGGGGATTATGGCTGACAAAGTTCGCAGATGACTGCAAACTGGGGGCCATAATCGAATCTCCATCTGACACAAGCATCCTCCAAAAGGGTCTCACAGAGACAGTTGCTTGGTGCCAGAGCCACGGCCTCAAGCTAAATGCTAAAATGTGCATAGTCATCCCTTGGGAAAAACAAGGCCCACAAATTACCACATAGGTGGTAATCCATTAAGGAAGAAGTAATTGAGATTTGGGGACCAACGTAGATAGTAATCTCTCCTTTGATAATCACATTGCCAAAGTGGTTAGAAAGACCTTCTATATAGCCCACCTTATCACAAAGGGTTCGCATCTAGATCAAGAGAGGTCATTGTGCCCTCTACTCATCACTCATCAGGCCCATAATTGAATACAATGCCCTTTTGGGATGTACCTTACCCGACACCTGCAGCAACTGGAGAGACCCCAAAAGTACCTCACCAAGAGGATCATGGGCTACAAACAGATGTCCTATGCAGCTCGACTAAGGAAACTCCAGCTCTACTCAGTTGCTTACCGCCTACTCAGAGGCGATCTATGCCTGACGACAAAGCCATGTCAAACCCAGAATTAATGGACATGCTCCACCTCAAAAATCCAAGTTCCTTAGAGCTACCCAGGGACCTAAACCTCAGCACAAAAATAAATAGGACATGCTGGAGGGACAGATTCATTTCCCAGAGGCTCCCCTCATTCTGGAATAGAATCCCAATTCATGTTAGACATAGCCCCTCACTGACCCTCTTCAAGCGAAATTTGGACGCGTGGATGGGAAATCGCAAATTCACCCCTGGGATCACTCCTGTGTCCCTGCTAGACAGAGGCACAGTAAAATAATCTTAAAAGGGTACCTTCTGTGACCTACTTTACAGAGGCACAGTAGGCTAATCTAATAGGGAGGCGGAAGCCAAATACACTCTGGCTAGGCTTATAAATGCCCTAGGGCAGATAGCCTAGTATCTATCTATGAACCTATGAACCTATTTATATCACAGGTAAGGTTTACATCTTTAGAATGAGTAATTCTGATGCTATTTGTTTTGTGGATATGCAAAAGGTCCATCAGAGTGAGATCTGACAGTGCCCTGTATGCCAGGCATAGATCTCCCCTCAAGAGCCTGTAGGAGACAATACAGGGATAGGGCCTTGAGGTGGTCTGCATAGGACATTTTACGTACACCTTGTATTCTTTTCATGAGGAACCTCTGTGGTCGTTCCAATTGTTGGATATGCCTGCTTAGATATAATACCAAAGGGGGCATTGTATTCAATGATAAGTCTGAATGCCGAATACAGTAGAACGATGACTTCCTTGAACTTGGATACCATACCTTTGTTTATAAGTTGCACAACATAGAATGATTTCCTCACCACTGTATACACGTGATGATCAAAGGCTAGATTACTATCCTATGTGTATCCCTAAGTCCCTGACTACTGGGTTTACTCTTAAGTTGGGTGTGTTGTCAATATGATGGTTATCAAGGATGGATGACTTCCCAAAAGATACTATTATGCATTTCTTGGCATTTAGTTTTATTCCATGGCTTTGACACCAGTTGTGTGTTTGTGTCAGCCTCTCCTGGAGAACATTTGTGCTAGTGTGTGATTCAATAACAGCTCCTAATTTGCCATCATTTGCAAATTTAGTCAGCCAGAGACCACTGACATTGGTCTTTACTTCTGAGAAGTAAATGCCAAAAAGGCGCAGTCCATGGACTGATCCCTGAGAGGCTCCACTTGTGACTGGCCTCTTTGTAGAAGTGGACTCCCCAATTCTAACTTCCTGAGTCCTGTCTGTGAGCCAGTTAGTTATCCACCGGGTGACATGTGGGTTTGTACCTAACCTCTTTAGTTTGTCAACAATGCCTGAGTTTGGTATTGTGTCAAATGCCTTGGCCAGGTCAATGTAGGCAGTGTGAACAGTTTTGCCCTCATCCATTGCTTTGGTGACCTTCTCAAAGAAGTCAAGGTTGAGTAGGCATGATTTGCTCTTGAAGAAACCAAACTGGGTTTGGTCCAGTGTCTGGAGGTTTACTATATCTCTTTTGATCATCTCCATGATAATTCTTCCCATGGTTTTACATATAGCACTAGTGAGACTTATGGGTCTGTAGTTTCCAGGGTCTGTAGGTAGCCCACCTTTGTGCAGAGGAATGACTGTTGCTTTTCTCCATTCATGAGGCATGAAGCCTGTTGGAGGCTACAGTTAAATAGTAATTCCAGAAGCCCTGATAGGTCATGCTTCATGCTATTTAGAAGGCAGTGTGGTATATTGCCTGGCCTCATTGATGCAGTGTTCTTGGTCTTAGAGGGAGTATCAAGGACCTGTTCCCTATTGATAGTAGGGGGAGTTATATGTGATATTTCCTGAGGGAAGGTTGAGGGGGAGAGAGGGGTAAAGTTGAAGATGAATTCAGCCAGGAGGTTTGCTATATCTTCTGGCTCAGTATAGGTGGATTCATTTACAATTAGCTCTACACACAATTGTGTATTGCCTTTGAGGTTGCAGACACAGCCAATGAATGCTTTGTGGCTGTCCTTGGCCTGGGAGACCAAACTTACCTAAAATTTGGCTTTGTTAGACTTTTTGTCCCCTGAGTTGTTTAGTTTGAGAGTGCTTTTATCCTCTTAGTGCTGCACCTCCTATTGATTTTGTGATTCCATCAGGGTGGCTTGTTTTTTGAGTTAGTTTTGTACTTCTTCCTGGTGGGTACAGCTGCCTCTATGCAGGTATTAACATGCTTGTACAGAGTTTCTCGGGGTTTGTGGGGGCTTGAAATTTTGCCAGGTTCTCACTTAATAGCAGGAGGCTAGCCTTAGAATAGTTCCTGAATATTCCAGGTTTAGCTGGGGTCCAGGTTTTATTTTTACTTCAAAGAAGACCATTTTGTGGCCTGCCCTTGCCAGAAAAGGCATTACAGTTGAGGTTGTGCTGCACTCTCCCATATTAGTGAGGACCAGATCCAGTATGGTTGCACCCCTGGTTGGTGTATTGACTATCTGGTCCAGAGAGTTTGTGTTTACAAAATCCAGGAATCTCTGTGCATGTACGTTTGGTGTCATATAGGATTCCCAGTTAATAGTGGGGTAATTAAAGTCACCCATGAATATGGTATTGGGTTGGATGTTTGGTGTTTTTTGTAAGTTTAAATACATGGTATGAGTTTCCTCTGTCATGGAGGGGGGGACCTAGAGCCTGCAAGGAAGTGGTACTGGATTTTACCTATGGTGATTTGAACATGGAGCAGCGCATGTGTATTGACCTGTTTGACCAGCCTTGAATTGTATTTATTTTTTATGTAAATAGAAACACCTCCACCTTTAGTCCCTGCCTGTGAAGTAGCTGGTCTAAATGTGTGGAAGGTATTATAACCTTGCATTGTTGGAATTCTCTCCATGGATTTAAACCATGTCTCAGTGATTACACAGATGTTGGCATTTCCTAGGGTAAGGAAAGCTTCTAGGAGTGGAGTATTTTTTTTTTTTTGTTTAGAATCCAAGCATTGGGAAGTAATACCTTTAGATTGTCTATGCTCTGTTAAGTAAACTAACTCCATTATTGCACAATGGTGGAAAGTCCACTGATTCTATGGAAAGGAAAAATGGTTTGTACTTCCCTTCTGTATCATGATGATACTCAAAACCAGATAAACAAACTGCAGCTGCAATGCAGAAAGTAGCATAAAGTACCAAAATCCTCACTCTTTCTGTAGAACAAACTGGACCAAAAGCCCCTAAGATCTGTACTCCAAAAGCATGCTTAAACTAATAAAGGTTAATAGTGGACTTCAGTATTTATGGTATGATATCTCTATCCATTATTTTATTGTTTGGTAAGTGGGGTAATTGACTAGTTGCATTTCAACCACAGCCTGGGAAAATAGTGAAGTTTCCAGGTGATCCAGAATGCATAGAGAGTGCTCATTAAAATGTTGGGCAGCATAGTGGTATTCAGTGCTGAAGCAAGGGTAAAATGAGGAAGGAGGCTACCCCTGGGGGAGGTTGTTAGGGTACCCAATTAATACTGTAGATTTGTCATCTGAAATAATTTAAGAAAAAATATATAAAATGTATGTGTATGTGTGTGTAATATATATATTATATGTATTGTTTCATATTTGGATTGCCATCAAGTCCTTTTGTGATTCCAGCTTTTCAAATATTGTATCTACTAGTATGATTTTCTGTAATCTGGGAGTCCTGGAGCTTATCAGCTTAATGTTCATTCTTTCATTATTTCTGATGTGTTTTTATTTGACAAATTTATTTTTTTCTGATTTGGTTTCCTGTTTGACAAAACCTCCTGAACAGCATAAGTGATATGCATAGTATTGCATGGTGGTGATCATATATATTTATCTGTGTGTGTGTGTGTGTGTGTGTGTGTGTGTGTGTGTGTGTGTGTGTGTGTGTGTGTGTGTGTGTGTGTATACATATATATATATATATATATATATATATATATATATATATATATATAAAATATATACATTTTTATAAGCCTGTTTCTGAAGTCAGAAGAATTACTGTTGAGGCATTAGTTGTCAGTACTGGAGTAATAACCATCATGATCTGTTAATAACCCAGAGATACTCTTTTAATAAAAATCCTCTTGGTGATTTTATATAATATATATTAACACTTCAAGGTTTCCTTACGTTTTCAGCCATATTAGAGGATTTACATTGTTTCATTTAATTGGCCAGCGACTGGTAGTGGTGCTGCTGTTTTCAGTATATTCACATTCTGGAAGTTCGAAGTCTTATGCCTCACCATAAAGGATGCAGTTATGTCAATACATATTTACTTCTGCAGTTATATTGTCATTAATCTGTGGTTTAAACTTCAACAAATGTGTTTCTTCAGTTACTAGCAAAACAAAAAACAAAAAAGCAGAAGGGTGATGGGACATACCAGCAGACTGCTGATCTGCACATCTAAGGGGTTTTGTTTCTAGGGATAAGAATGTATTTTTCCTCTGTGTAAGTCACTTGTCAGGCTTCAGTTTGAGTACTGCATTAAAAACTGGACACCATGGAGAGCAGGAAGCTTGGAAGCTCGCCAGGATGCAGAGGACAGCCACTAATATGGTGGGAGGACTAGGTAGATGCCATATAAGCAGTACGAGGCCAATCTAGAATACCCTCCTCCGAGGATAGATATGAAAACATTAGATATCATCTGGTTCCACAGAAATCGTTATGGGGAATTATTGATGAACTTCTGTGAAAAATAAGGGAGCACGAGTGATGCTGGAGAGGAGAAACAATCAATTCTAAACACTGATTTTGTTATACATCTAAATTAAAATGTAAACACTGTCAAAATCTTTTATTATATAATAATTAGCCAGTTTGTAATTTATTAAGAAATAAGACTCAATTGTATATATACATTTTTATTTTGTGAATATTTTTCAGTTTTTGCAAATATGTTGCTTGACTGTATTGTTATTGTTGGGGAAAAAAAGCTTTAAAAATTTACTCTGAGATGACTGAGAAATGGTGTGGGCTTCAAAGTGGGTAGTATGAAAGAGATAAGGAATTCTGTAAAGAGGTGTTGAATCACTGAAAATGGGGAGGGACGGGGGGGTAGAGGCAGCTACTGGAATGAGCAGGAAAAAAAAACTTGAGTCCTTCATTTCTCTGATTTATATTGTGAGCAATATATACATAGCTTCAGTAATTAAACCACTCCATTCTTTTGTCATATGAAGTAAAATAATTTGCCTTAAAAAGGCTGTTTTCAACTTAGACTGTATAAAGTAAACCACCACCTTTTGTTTCATGCACCATTCTTCACATATACTGCTTTAGCTCCGGCTTTAAAAATGTTTCTTGCCTAGCCTTCATAGTGGAATTATTAATTACCCAATAGAGATGCAGTGATGAATTGCTCTGATGATGCACAATAAATTAAACAGATGGCATCCACTTTTGCACTGATTAATGTAAGAGGCTTTAGTAGAGTGAATTTTGCTATGGATGTCATCTGGAATGGTACAGTCTTCATGAGCTGTCTGTGAAGCAGGAACATGTAACACATGTGACAGTGATCAGGTAATACCACTATCTTGCACGTCTGTCAGCACAAAGTTCTCAGATGTTTACCAAAACTTTACTAATACAAGCTATATGTAAGACGGATGCAGAGTCCACAGCTGGAGAGAAGAGTAAAATACTTAATGTAGCATTACTCCTCTGAAAAGGGGTTCAGGAATACAACTTTAACTTAATATGCACTATGAAGTCATATGGAATCATGCCACTGTTTATTTCAAAGTACTTAAGATAATTTGCTGTGCATACATGTGATTCTTTTCTCAAAAAATCACTGCACCAACCAGAGTAACACAGAATTAAAATCCTGCTGCATGTTGTCGGCTTTCTGTTGCATACAGCATAAACTGCTCTTTGAATTCATTGCATGGAATTATATAAGGATATAACTAAAATGGTGTGTTTATTAATTGTCGCTTCTGGGAATTTGTTTGGGCAAAACTGGTTGTCAGGTCTTCAGTGACTGAAGTTTGTTTCTTGTAGCCAGATTAGTAAATTGTAACATCCTCACATATCTCTCCACTTCTTTGCTGAACAATTCTTGTCAAAGCAAATAAATAATGGGGGATGCAAAGGCCCAAAATTAGGAACACTTTTTAAATATCAGTCTAATTCACTTAAAGTTAATAGAACAGCAGGTTTCATATCAACATGCATTTTCTAACAATAAAACATATGAAACTGTAATCCCCAGTGATTTACCAGAAAACCAAAAAATATTACCATGGACAGGGCAAAAATATGAGGCAAATTCTGTGACATTCCGCAAAATTCAGGACAACTGAGAGGTGTGCATTCTCACTGGAGAGCAGATGGAAACTCAGAAAATTAGTGAAAAAAGAACAGAAGAGAAAATATATCACTTTCCATTTTTAGTTTAATATGAATGTTAAGCAAAAGAGTTAAATGTTCTCCCTTAAGGAATGCCAGATGTGTTTATTACTGAGAAGCACAAACTAAAAAAAAATGTGGTATTCCCGTAGGCAGAAAAAACAAAGTGCACTAAAAGTAAAAAACAAGTTTAATGGTGAGTGCTTTCACTGTTAACAACAGCTTCATCAGACATCTCCATCAAAGAAAGCTATCCATTTATATTAAAAATAACCAATCAACTAATTAAAACATGACCATGCTCTTTTTGAAGGGAAGTATATCGATAACCAGAGTGAGGTAAATCTTCAGAATTTTCCTGCCACTGTGAGGAGAACCATCTCTCTGATTTTAGAGGAACTGCAGTTTGTCAGAAGCTTTTTGCCAACAGATTAGACCCTATTTGGGGACCCCTTCCACTTGGTAGTATTTTTTTTCTAATCTACCTTAACATTAACAAAAAGAAAAAAGCAGGTATTTCTGGTATTCCACCTTAACGTCCCTGACAACAGCTGGTATTCTTTTGTTCATGCTTGTGTACTGTTTTACTTAACTTATTTTAACATTTTGTGTGGAAAACCATGGTTTTATAAAAATGCTAAGAATTTTGGCTGTGTTTTTACAGTTGGAATGTGTGTTTGGCACATGTTACTGTTTTGAATATTTATTGCTAATAAATCCAGCCATCCTCAACCCTTTTTTCTTATTTTGCACAAGAGGTTGGGGTGTCACTTCAACAGTGACAATCCTCTTGGAACCAGGTTTATACCAATACGTGGCTAGCCCTGCTATGGTAGTTCATCTGTACCACTCACTCGCACACACACTTGCACCTACGGCCATTTTAGAGTGTCCAATCCACCTACTGCATGCCTTTGGAATGTGGAAGGAAACCAGAGCACCTAGAGTAAACTCGCACGACCGCAGACAGGACATTCAGACTCCATACAGAAGGCACCCCAGCTGAGAATCAAACCAGAGAACCTCTTGCTGTGAGATGACAACGCTAATTGCTACACCCCCATAAATGTTCTGTAATTATTTCTGACTAAAAGTTTATCTGTTGACAAGATTTTCAACATATTGCTTGTGTTTACTTGTATGGGGACATTTTGTTTTGGTCTTTGGGTAAGGGAAGTGGGCTGTTCTGCTTACTAACAAATATGTACCTTCTGCCAGTGTTTCTGAGCTTACTAAACCAACAATCTTGTTTTCATCTCTGGCTACAGCATGGACAAGATTCCTGGTCCTTCTTCTACCACTTCTCTTAAAAAAAAAAAAGTATAATTATTTCCTAAGCCTACAGTTACTGACTCTGGTGTGGCCAGAGAAAGTTCCACAGACCACTTACCTATTGCTTCAACTCTGTCTAGTGTAGCTCTAATAGCAACTATGGACTGGGGGAGGGGGGTTATCCTCTACCTGTTACAGTTATGGTAGACAGTAACTGTACCTAAAGTGTTTGGATTTGGGGAAGAGACCTCATGTCAAGGGTAGTAGGCTATGCCCTGACCACTCCCCCAGTAGGGATATTCCTAGAAAAAATAAGCAAATAATTATAAGGCAGATACTTAGATTGTTTCCATATACAAGTTAAATGTGATTTCTTTGGGTAAGAGTTTTTTGCAGTCATTCAGTTTTAGAGACTGTTTGCATTTTTGCAGTTTTGGTGCAGGTATTGCCAGAAAACAGTATGTATTTTCAGATGATGAGAATTCAGACAGAGAGGGAAAGAAGGGTGATTCTCCTCAGGAATCCATTGCCCAGAAATCTGTACTTCAGATTATGAACCTAATTTTAATCCTAGACTAGCTTTTTCCTGTACCTAAACTGTTGCTGGAACTCTGATGTTTTTTTTTCTTGGGGAAAACAGGGGCTTCCCCAGAATTGGGAAAAATTTATGATCTATTACAGGATGTTTCCTAATTCTGCACCTATTACTCCCATTTTGTCAGCTCTAGAAAACCATTCTAAATCTGCCTGCAGACTTCTGACTCACTCGCTGCATTTCAAAGAAAACTGGTAAACGGTACATGCTCTCTTCAGATTATAAATGTCTTTGTACTCAACTTCTTCTGTGGTGTTGAGAAGATTTGTTTGGTTGTCTAAAGAAATGTTTTGCTCTGAAATTTGAAAGTTGCAATTCTCCATTTAGCCGAGATCTGGTATTTGGGCCTACGGCTACACAGATCCTTAAACAGTGGGATGACACAGGTAAATTGATGCATGGAGTTTCTAGGATTTTTCAGATACCCAGGTTCTACACTAACAAGTCTGCTTCTCAATATTTTAGATAGCAGAAGAAACAGAAATCCTAGCCTCACAACAAGCAAGTCCCCAAATGAAAATGGCAGTTTGGGATAACTTTCGTAAACCAAATAAAATAAGTAACTTTTCAAAAGTGAGTCAAGCTTCAGCTAATGAATGATTATGCTGGGAATCTGATCACCTTAGTCACACCTCTTGCACCAGTTTCCCTACCTCTGTAACACCGACCAGCCCTCAACCCATTAGCGTGGGTTCAGTCAATTTTAGATAGATGGATGTTTAAGGTGATTCAAGAAGGACTCATTGGCAGTGGGTATACTCTCTCTTCCTTTCAGGGGACGCACCCTACATCCATCCAACCAGAAAAACTTATTGCCACCGGTGCTGCAACACATCAGAAACAGGGTCATAGAACCAGTACCTGCAAATCACATGGGAAAATGTTTTTACTCCAGAATATTTTTGGTATCAAAGGAGCACACTTGGAGACCTGTGTTAGAACTATCATTTTTTTTTTCAAACTTGATGAGAAAATTCCAAAATTCAAGATGTCAATTCTACAGTCAATGCTGGCACTCCTTGTAGAGCATTGTTTTATAGTAACACTAGATTTCAAAGATGCTTAACCATGACACACCCATTGCTCATAATTTCAGGAAATATATAAGGATTGCTGTATCTGAGTCGTATTATCAGTTCTCAGAATTACCCTTCAGGCTCTGTCCACTGCACCTCAGTTGCTCACAAAGTACTTAGTGCCCATGGTGGCTCATTACAGATTAAAGGACATCCCCATTTTTTCTTATTTAGATGACTTGTTTATTTATGCAGTCTTCTCCTAGATGCTTGGAGTCCTTAACAAATGTGGCCAATCTCCTGTCACATATGGGATTTCACTTGAACCTACAAAAGTCTTCTTTCACACCATTTTCAAAGGAAAAGGTAATAACTTACCATCAGATCTTTCTGAGTTTGTCTGAACAACTTCAGACACCTGCAAGAGAATTTTTCAGGATTCTAGGCCTTATGGCATACACGATCCTCATTATAACACTTGCCAGATTACACGCTAGTGTGAGAAAAAAACAATGGTGCCTAAAAAAAATTCTTGGATCCAGCACATACATCCTTAGTATTTAAGATTCTTGTCTTGGTTTTTAAAAGGTGAGAATGAGAATTCCAGTGGTGAAAAATAGGTCTCAAACTAGGACTCCCTTTCTCTGTCTTGTAACACCAGTTCAATCTGTCCATATGTACTCTTCAGATTTAGTTTAGGGTGCAAATTCCATGGCAGTAAAAGTGGAAAGTATGTGGGACTCTTGAGAGAGACCAAAACACATAAAAATCAAGGGAATGCTAGCAGTGATTCATGCTTTGAAAATGTTACACAACGAAAGGCTCCATGCCCTTTACAGGTGGTTACAGAAAACACCCACAGTGATGTGGTATCTCAACAAACAAGGGGGTCTAAGGTCATACCCTTTTTACTAGTTAGGGCTGATGGCTTGGGAGATGGCTCTTTAGCATTGTCTAACTCTCAGTTGTCCTATATTCCATCAGAGGTAAACATTGTGGCAGACAGACTCGGCAGATGCTGGACAGACCCTCACAGGTAGAAACTCAATACAGGCATATTGCAGGACTAGATCCAGATGTAGGTAACACTTCAAGAAGATCAGTTCACCTCCTTACAAAATAAATTAGAAAAACTCAGCTTGAGACATCACTGCAGCCAGGTATAGAGAACAAATGGTCTGTCATAGGTTCATAGTAGATTACTAGGTTAACGGCTCAAGAGCCCTTATAAGCCTAGCCATTATTATCCGAATTCAAACTGATTTTCAATCCCTAAGGGCTAGAGCATATCTTAGGTTTATGCTCATGCCTTTGAGATTTTGCAGACTGCTCCTGTCCATAAGGGACATGGACATCACCCCAGGAGGGAATTTACAATTTCACATTATTGATCCAAACTGCATTTGAAGAGGTTCAGGGAAGGGCTGTGCATTATGTGAATAGGAAACGTGTCCCAGAGAAGGGGTAATCTCTGAGACACATATCTCTCTCCAGCATGTTTTGTTCTTGTCACAGACCAGCTTTAGATCCTTGGATCAGGTAATCATTGTGCAGTTTATTTGCAAATGTGTAACTGTTCCATCGGGGCTGTATTTGAGAGTGCCTTGTAGGTTAGGCACAGATCATACCTTAATAGTCAGTAAGAGACAGAGTAAAGGGATAGGGCTTTTAGACAATCTGCATGGGATGTTATTTACACCCTGTTTTTTTTTTTTTGGTTTGTTTAGTTCGTAAGGAACCTCTTACATCACTTCAGTTGTTGCAAGTGCCTGGTCAAGTACTTGCCAGAAGGTGCATTGGACTCTATTATTAGTCTGAGGGCTGAGTACAGTGGGATTATAACTTCCTTAGATCTGGATGCCATGCCTTTACTTATAAACTGTGCTACACAGAAGGACTTCCTCACCACTGTGGACACATGGTGGTCAAAGTTCAGGCTACTATTTGTGTACCTAGATATCTTGCCTCTGGGTCTACTCTTAGGGATCTGCTATTAATGTTATAATTTTCTGGGGTATTTGACTGCCCAAAGGGTATGATTATGCATTTTTTTTGCATTTAGTTTTAGGCTATGGTACTGGCACCAGTCATTTGTCGGAGTCAGACCCTTCTGAAGGATACCTACATCACTAGAGGATATAGTGATTGCTCCCAACTTGCAGTAATCAGCAAACTTGGTCAGCCAAAGGCCTTCTATATGAGCTTTGACTTCAGAGAAGTATATTACAAACAAAAAAGTTCCCAACATTAAGCCCTGTGGTATCCCACTAGTAAGTGCCCTCTTGTTGGATCTGGATTCTCTCACTCTAAAGACATGTATCCTTTCCATGAGTCATTTGGCTGTCCATCCGGTGACATAGGGATTTATGCCCAATTTTGTGAGTTTATCTATAGTACCCAAGTGGGGACTTGTGTCAAATACCTTAGCCATGTCAAGGTAGGCAGTATGTACTGTTTTACCCTCATCCATGGCCATAGTGACTTTCTCCGAGACGTCCACCAGATTGATCAGGCATGACCTGCCCTTGACGAAGCCAAACTTAGTGTTTGGAGATTTCCTATGTTGTTTTATCAGGTTCATGAATATTCTTCTTTACATGGCCTTGCATGTGAGACTAGTCAAATTTATGGGTCCTGCAATTTCTTGTTGATGGTCCCCCTTTATGAAGAGGAATGACTGTTGCTATCCTCCACTCCCCAGGGACAAAGCCATTCTGGAAGCTGTGGTTGAACAGAGATTCTAGTGGACCTGATAGGTCATGTTTCAAACTGTTTAGGAGGCATCCTGGGATATTGTTGGGTCTCATCAAAGCCATGTTTTTAGCTTTAGAGAGTGCAGTGGTGAACTGTTCCTTTGTAATAACTGGTAGTGGAATGGTGGAAGGTATTTCTGTGGGGATATCCAAAAGTGATGGGGTGGTGAAATTTGAGCTGAATTTATTGGCCAGCAACTTTGCTATATCTTCTGGCTTGGTAGGGATGATGACATCTACAACTAACTACACACATTGTTGTGTGTTACCCTTAAGTTTTGAAGATCTAACTGAAAAATGCCTTTTGGTTATCCTTAGCTTGGGAGATTGTTTGTTTGCATCAAAATTTACTTTTGAAGACTTCACTAGCCCCTGATTTGCTTAGTTAGACTAATGAGTGACTTTTTGCTTTATTGTGTACATTCTGTCTTACCTCTAGACAGGATTTTCTTTCATTTGTTATACAGCCTGTTTATAACAGGGGTCCTTCAGGGTAGCTTGTTTTTTGAGGTTTGTCCTAGGTTAAATTTGGTCAGGTACTTCTGTTTATGTGCAGCTGTTTATCTGGTCATACAGGTCTTTTGCGGACACCTCTGCATAGGCTTCTGTGTTTTCAGGGAGCTTGGAAATAACCTATGCCTTCACTTAATAGCAGGCAATTTGCCTTAGAAAAGTTCTTAAAAGATTTTGAGGTTAGACGGGGTTCTAGTTTTATATTTATTTCAAGGGAGACTGCTTTGTGATCAGATTGAACCAGTGAGGACCCTACAGTTTGGAGGGGTGGGTGCAACATTATCCCATATTTCTGAGTACCCAGGTCTAGGGTATTTGTAGCCCTAGTAGGAGTGCATACTAGCTGTAGAAATCTTTGGGCCTGCATGCTAGTGGTCATGTATACTTCCCAGTAAATGCAGGCATAGTAGAAATCACCCAGGAGTATAGTATTGGATTGAATGATAAGTGATTCTAGTGAATTCGGGTATGATGTATGTATTTCCTGGTTCATGGTGAGGGACCTGTGGCTAGCAAGGATATGGTAGTAGATTTTTCCTGTGGTTAGTTGGACATGGAGTAGCTCGAGCATGTCATATTGTTAATCTTGAGGTGTATGTACATATCTTTTATGTAGATAACTACACCCTCCACCTTTTATCCTTTCATGCCTTTTATCCTTTCATGAGCAGTGGGTGGTCAGAAATTGTAAAAGGCATTATAGCCTTGCACTGCCAGAGTACTTTTCACAGCTTTGAACCATGACTCAGTAACTGCACAGATGTTTGCATTCTCCAGGGTGAGAAGTGTTTCAAGGGAGTGTAGTTTCCTGTTGAGACTCCTAGCATTGAGCAGTAAGACCTTTAGCTTATTATGAGTAGATTTTTCTATGTTGGAAGATTTATCTGTTTGGCAATATCTAAAAAAGGTACTATATGTGTGGATAATGTTTTCACCAGTTTTCAAAAGCCTAATGGTAACAGATGAAGACCATCCCTGCAAAGCAGTGTGGCCTGTCAATCATGTTCTCCCTGGCTGACAAATATTGTACCTCCTTGGACTGACACCAGTAGCTAAGACAATTAATAAAGTCAATCATTTCTGTTGATATTGTGGGATCATCCTTGGAGATGGTAGAATGCTGCTCAGTGCTAGGCTGATACCCACCTGAAACACACATTCTGAGAATTCAGTCATGTCTCTCATCACATAGTCCACAGAGTGACATCTCAGGCCATTTACAACCACATGAACTATGAGTCATACTGGTACTTGGAGTTTAGTGACCTGAGTGCTTGCATGATCTGGAAAATCCTGGCCCCTGACAGGCAACTAACTGCAACCTTGTCATTATTCAGCTTGGTGAGAGGGATATCAGTGTGTGTCACAATGGAGTCGTCTATGATCAAAATATTGGGTTGTTGGTGCTGCGCCTTATGCTCTTGGTAAGTGAGATGCTATGAGATGTAGTTTTGTGTTATGGTGGGGGATGTCTTGTGTGGAGTTTCTGAAGAATGTGTGTGGGAGGCCTTTGAGGTTTGAATAAGTTACATGTGAGCGCGTCCACATATGTAAGTCTGTGTGTCTGGTCCTTAGTAAGTGTGGCATGTTTGCGTGTGTCATTAACAACCTGTTTGACATTTTTATGTATCTGTATACGAGTCTTGCCTCTAGTGACATTGTATAATTACATCTTTCACATAATTCTGAAACAGACAAATCTAGCGAGTGGTTGTCAGTAAGCATGAGGTAATTGCTACATTGTCTCAGTGTACCCATGTCCATCAAGCTGGATGCAGAGACAGCAGGAAAGTGCCTTTTCATGGTTTTAAGGTCCTTAATATGTGCTTTACAAGGTAATAGAATGGGGGGGTTGCAGTGAGATGAGGGATGGGTGCTTGTGTAGTGTAATCTACAGATCACCTATGCAGCAATGTTGCTTAGAGTGCAAACCAGTTGCTTTTTGAGCAATGATGGATCTGAGTGCTGTAATCTAACGCTAACTAAATGTAGCAGTGCAGCTCAGCACACAAACCATTACTCCTAAAGTAGCACCAGACTCTGGAAAATTTCAGAAGTAGTTTTTATAGGGAAAATACAACTTCTAGTGATTGCATATATACAGGGCATAGCTAACCCCCACTGCATAAAAAGCAGTGTCACGTAAATGCAAGGCTTATAGAGAAGCATGAAAAAGAAACAAGTTTTAGACTATGAATGCACACAGGTCCATCAGGTAAGCATACAATAAGCTTTCCACCAGCAATTCTGAGCTCAGATAGTTGAAATAAACCCTCTCCTGCCACAAGAGTACAGAGTAATTTAAAGTGACTGGTTTGGAGCCCAAGAGTTAGGGAACCACAAACAGATGCCTAAAAGCACTGAAAACTGCAGATACAATGTATTTAGAATACTACAATTGCAGAACAGGCGTCCTTACAGCAGTGGAAAAATGCAATGGTTTAACAGTCACTAGTTTATTATTATCATATCTTCATTTGTGAGGATTTCATTTAGTTAATTATTAATTTGTTTTCATAATAGGAATGTAAATATTTACTTTTTATTTATGAGGGCTGGAATGTAGACATTGGTTATGTGATGCATCACATGACCAACCAAGGTTTATTTGACTATGAATTGTTTAATTTGCCTGAGAATGATGATGCATTGATAGTTCTTTGGGTAAAAGTACAATCTGCAGCACAGAGCCATCTAATAAAGGAGATTACTTTTAGTACATGGTCCTGGTCCCCCCCAATATATATAGTTGTAGTTCAGTTACTCATTTTTTTATGTTGAAATGTGAATCAATGATTTTTTTTTTTTTTTTTTGTAAATTCACACTTTGAACATGCATTGCTGGTGTAAGGTCATTGGTAAATGAGAATTTGTTACGTAATCTCAAAGTTTGTGTGTGTAATATATGTATGTATATATGCATATGTATATATGTTAAATAACTGAATGTCTGGAACATTGACACCTAAAACATCAAGACAGTCAAACTGAACTGAAAAAACATCAAAAAATCAAACCAGATTTTCGGCAGTTGTTGTCTACATTCCCCTGATTTATATTTACTTCTTCTGAGATCACAGTACCGTGGGGAAAGAGGCAAATCCTGTCTACCTACAGTAGTTGATTAGTTGATGACTCACCGCTTCAGTTTTCCCAGCTTGATGTTTTTGAGTATCAGTCTTTTGAGTATGTGAAATAGATTTATACCTTCACTCTCCTTTCTAATTATCTAGGGGGGGTGTGCGGTGCAGAATAGGCTTTTATTATTTTTATTTGATTTTAACTGAATGTGCAATTCAATGGTTTGAGTTTCAGTAAGTATATTATTCAGTTCACAAGAATGTATTGACTTCTGGACTTCTCTACCCCATGACCCAAGTGAACTCCTCTTCATCTTCTGCTGCTTCACTCTACATGTACGGAGCACACAGTATGTCTGACAATTGCTGCTACAAAAGTTAACAATCTCACTACCAAAGGAACTTCTACAGCTGAATGTCACCTTCAGTTGTAAAAGTACAAAAGAAACAATGCCTTCAGTTAAAAACTATTTAAGGCAGTTTCCAAGAATCAAACTAAACTTGTTTCCCTCAATTATGCATCAATGTGTTCTGTACTGTAGTGTCGAATGTGCTGGAGGGACACCCCCACCCCCAAACAACCACAGGCCTTATACTGCTGAAGGAGAAGCTAAATTAACATGTTAGCATATTTTACTATAGCAGTGTAAAATTTCCTTGGAAAGGCAAGAAAAGCCCATAACAATAAAATTAAATGCTGTGACCTTGCTAAGTATTTTGAGTTCAAATACCTTGTCTTTATATCTATAAACCTTCTACCTCACTAATTGTGTTTGGAGGTAAACCATCTGTGTGTGTGTATGTGGGGGAGCAGTAACTGTATTCCATTGAAATACATGATTGGCCCTTCTGTCATGTCGGTTCTTTCAGCTACTATAGCCTCATTTCAAACCAAAGTCACTGCAATACTGCCTGTTGCAGTTAGTTTAGATTTATGTTAACAGCAATCTAGCAGCCTATGTTACTGTCTTTGTCTTGCCTGCTGTCTTGCTGCAATTTTACATATTGTTTTCCTGGTACTTACTCTACCGTGGGCCAACCCTGCTCTGTTCATCCCTCATTATACTCTGGCTTCACTCTGTACCCTTATCCTACCCCCACTACTTCTATACTTGTACCATACTTACTCTACCTCCTATACTCCTCCTCCTCCTATCCTGTACCTAAATCACTCTCCAATCACAAACTGTTCTCATTATACCATCTCCACCCACTTCCATTCTAAATTTGTTCCCAAATTTCACTCTGCTCCCTCTCCATCAAAATCTACCTATTCTCCACACTATTATCATTGCTCATTTCATTATCTCATCTCACCATACTGCAAGATTTGTGTAACAGTAACCATGCTGTTTCCCTCCTGTATCACCTTATTCATCCTCTGCCTCTCATTCTTAACATCCCCATCAGTAATAATAATAATAAATAAGCACACCTTAACCATTTACTTCATCCTCACCTACCAATCATCTTCCTGCTAGTTACTCAAAAATTTCTTCAAGCTTATTTTCCATAACTATCTTTCATTCTTGTAAACCAAAAATACTTAAAAAAAAAAGTCAGTCCCAATGTCAGGGTAATAATTTTACCCATCTCTGCTAAAAATTCCATAATAAACAAACCAACTTTCTCCAGCATACACCAATGTGGTGACAGCCACCCCAGCCCAGGTCCCAATCAAACCCCAAACCAAAGAGTACATCCTAAAAGGTTAAAAATAGTCACTCTAAACATTAGAAATGTATGCAACAAAATTGCAGATTTTCATGGCTGGATGACCCAACACAAGCCAAACATCCTAGCCACAACAGAGGCATGGCTAAAGCTTGAAATAAAAGATGTTCTGCTACTCTCAGGTTATAATATTAGGGTCAATAGAACACACAAAAAACAGGAGAAATAGTTATAATCATCCCAGATATGCTCACAGTAACTCCCTATACAGGCACAATCCTAAATTTTGGAAAAGCGGAAATCCTAATCTCATTTTTAAAGCTTAATAAAGCCAAGTGCATATGCATTACTGTGCTATATATCCCACAAGTGCAGTGCATTTCAGTACTTGAAAACATACTGTCCTAGTTAGCAGATGCATTCACAAATAAAATTATCATTCTGGATGATGTAAACATTGACTGGCAGCCTTTATCCACAAATCCAGCAATCAACAGCATGAATCTCTTTGGATTCACTCAGCTAATTAATACACCAACAAGATGTTTCATAGTTTCATAGTTTAGTACTAGGCTATCTGCCCTAGGGCATTTGTAAGCCTAGCCATAGTGATGTGGCTTTCGCCACCCCATGAAATGGTACAAAAATGCACAGAATAGATTTAGAATACTGTGCCTCTGTCTAGTAGTGACACAGTGAAGGTCCCCTTATATAATAGAATTAGTTTACTGTGCCCCTGTCTAGTAGTGACACAGATGTGACCCCTGGGGTAAACTTACGATCACCCATCCACTCATCAAGATTTCTCTTGAAGAGAGTCAGTGAGGGGCTCTGCCCAACATGAACTGGGATCTTGTTCCAGAGCATGGGAAGCCTCTGGATTATGAATCTATCCCTCCAGCATGTCCTATTCATGCTTGTGCCGAGGTTTAAGTCTTTAGCTCTCGTGGTCCTGATGGATTTGGATTTTTTGAGGTGGAGCATTTCCATCAGTTCCTGATTGGACATGGCCTTGTACGTCAGGCAGAGATCACCTCTGAGCAGGCAGTATGCTACTGAATAGAGCTGGAGTTTCTTTAGTCTGGCAGAATAAGACATATGTTGGAGACCCTTGATCCTCTTGGTGAGGTACTTTTGTGGTCTCTCCAGCTGTTGCAAATGCCGGGTGAGGTACATACCAAATGGGGCATTGTACTCAATCATGGGTCTGATGAGGGAGGAGTATAGGGGTACAATGACATCCTTGGATCTGGATGTGAATCCCTTCATGATAAGGTGTGCAAGGTAGAATGTTTTTCTAACCACTTTGGCAACGTGGGTGTCAAATGAGAGGTCGCTGTTGACTTGGGTCCCTAGGTCTCTGATTACTTTTTCCGTACTCAGTGGGTTGCTGTCTATGTGATAATTTGTGGGTACTTTGTTTTTCCCAAAGGGGATGACTATACATTTTTTGGCATTTAGTTTAAGGCCATGACTCAGGCACCAGTTGTCCGTTTCTGTGAGGCCTTTTTGTAGGATGTATGTGTCTGCTGGTTTATCGACTATGGCGCCTAGTTTGCAGTCATCTGCGAACTTTGTCAGCCACAACCCTCCCATGTTTGCTTTAACATCTGAGAAATAAATGCCGAACAAGAGGGGTCCTAGGACAGATCCCTGTGGGACACCACTTGTGACTGGCTTTGAGTCCGACATTGCTCCAGCGATTTTAACTTTATGGGTTCTGTCCTTTAGCCAGTTTGCAACCCATCTAGTGACATAAGGGTTTACGTTTAAGCTGTTGAGCTTATCTATGATGCCTGAGTGGGGTATTGTGTCGAAGGCCATAGCCAAGTCCAGGTAGGCTGTATGGACTGCTTTGCCCTCATCAATGGCTCTAGTGACTGTTTCGAAAAAGTCAACCAGGTTCAAAAGGCAGGATCTGCCCTTTACAAAGCTGAACTGTGTGGGATCAAGTGTCTGTAGGTCCCCAATGTCTCTGTTTATGAGTTCCATAATGATTCTTTCCATAGCTTTGCAGACCAGGCTGGTTAAGCTTATGGGGCGGTAGTTACCAGGGTCTGTAGAGGTACCCCCTTTGTGGAATGGGACCACTGTTGCTGTACGCCAGTGTTCAGGTACATATCCTGTAGTAAGGCTAAGGTTAAATAGCATTTTTATGTGCGGGTTTAGCTCCTCTTGGAGGTCACGTAGCACGCAACCCGGGATACTGTCAGGTCCCACTGATGCTGTGTTTTTAGCTTTGTTGAGGGCAGTTCTCACTTGGACATCTGAGATGACAGGGAGATTACATTCAGCTAGGATAAGTATTTCTTCTTTTGGGGGTGAGGGAGGGGAGAAATTTGCACTGAACCTGTCAGCCAGAATGTTGGCAATATCTGTGGGTTCAGTGTATTTTTTGTTGTGAACTAACTCTGAGCATATCTGAGGGTTTCCGCCCAGGTTTCTAACATAGCTGAAGAAGGCTTTGTGGTTATCTTTAGTGTCCTTAGCGATTTTTCTCTCAAAGTTGGCCTTGGATGTTTTTATGAGAGAATGTAGTTTTCTGCTAGTGTTGATCAGAGATGTCTTCCCTTTATGGGATTTTACTCTGATGTGCAGTAGCTTCCTTCTTTTGTTATACAATTTGTTAATGGCTGAGGTCCACCAGACAGGATGCTTGCCTTTGGTGGAGAGGGACTTGGATTTATTTGGGATTGCATGATCCATGCATTCTTGGAGATGTCCATAGAAAGCATTTGTGAAGGATTCGGCATTGTGGGATGTGGTATCCACTGGCCCAGTGGGCTTAAAGGATACCATCTCAGTCTTAAGAAGAGTGAAGTCTGCTTTTGAGAAGTTTTTCACTGTGGTCTTTTGTGCTGGGGGTGGAGGTGGGATATGTAGATCCAGGGTGATTAGTTTGTGGTCAGATCTCACTAGTGAGGGGTATACCTCCGGTGTGGAGCATTTTGTCCCCATGTTTGTGATGATCAGGTCTAGTATATTATCTCCCCTAGTGGGAGAGGTGACTAGTTGTTCCAGTGCATTTGAATTTATGAATTCCAGGAACCTTTGGGCTAGGGTGTTAGGGCTAGAATAATGTACCCAATCTATGTTTGGGTAGTTGAAGTCTCCACGTATGATGGTATTTTGTGATACATTCATATCCTCCAATGTCTTCAGGAAGGCTGAGTGGGGTTCCTGAGATTGGGAGGGTGGTCTGTAACATGCTACCAGTTGTATAGCAGTTTTGCCTATGGTTAGTTGCACCTGTATGGTCTCCGATGCTTCATGTGTTGCTACTAACCTGGAGGTGTGGGTGTCCTTGATGAATATGGACACTCCCTCTCCCTTTGTGGTTCGGCCCGGGTTTTGGGACCGAAAAGCATGATACAAGGTATAGCCTGGTAGCGCTGGGGTGCTCTCAGGAGCCTTGAACCAGGTTTCAGTTACTGCACAGACATCAATGTTCTCCATACTGAGGAGTGCATCGAGTGCCTGCATCTTGAGATTTAGACTTCTGGTGTTGAGCAGCATTACCCTTAGTTTTTTTCCATTTTTGTTTTCTAAGGAGGTGGGTTTGTCTTTTGAGCCTTGCCTAAAAAAGGCACTATGGGGGTGGCAAGAGCCTTAGCCAATATCCGGAAGCCCAGAGGTGACAGGTGCAAGCCATCTCTTGCGAAGCAGCGTGGCTTGTCCAACATGTCATCCCAGGCAGACAGACATTGGATCCCCTTAGAATGACACCAGTACTTGAGCCAATTATTAAAGCTGATCATCTTGTCTTTGTATTGTGGCATCATTCTTGGTGAGGGCAAGATGCTGCTCAGGGTCAGGATCATACCAGCCTGGGGTACATAATCAGAGAGCTCCTCTATGTCCCTTTTCATGTAGTCCAGGGAGGTACGTCTCAGGTCATTCACGCCAGCATGGACAATGACAGAGTCATATTTGTACTTGCTTTGGAGTGACCTGAGTGCATGTGTTATGTGGCGGATCCTAGCTCCCAATAGGCAGCTCACAGTCACCCTCTCCTTGTTCAGCCTGGTAAGCGGGACATCAGTGTGTCTGACTATAGAGTCACCTATTACTAGTGTATCAGGCATGGTGTTTGGCCTTAAGGGCTGTGACTGATTGACACACTGGTTTATTCAAGTATGTGTTGCATGTGTTTTGTTTTGAGGTGGTGGATTTTTGGATGTCTGCTTTGGGAGCCTCTTTTGTTTTGGTAAGTTTTTTATTAGAGCCTCCGAGTATGTCTTTATGTTTTTATGTGTTTGGTTTGCAGTTGTGGTAGGTCTATGTGGGACTGGGTTTGTTGTGTGTGTGGTTACCATCTCCTCCTGTCTGGTCATGCCAGCCCTGAGTTGAGAGAGTTCAGCCTCCAGTTTGGCTATATAGTTGCATCTCTCACATGTATTTGTGTTTGTTGGGAGGAGGAGAGGGTTGTCTGTGTACATGAGACAATTGTAGCATTGTCTCAAGATACCCAGATTAACCAGCTGAACTGGAGAGGATGCCAGTAATCTACCACTCGACATGCTAGAACAGTATAAGGGAGTGCTGTGCCTTTAAGGGAAGTGGATATTCACAGGGGTGGTAGGTGGATGTAGTGCTTACTTAGTACGAGAGTGCTTACTTAGTAGAGAAGTTTTGAGAACAAGTGCTAGGCTTATAATATAGCGAGTAGTCTGATTATACTAAGAGTAGAGCTTCCTTAAGGGAAAATTTGAAGAGCAGACTTGGCGGAGCCAGAAGAAGTTTAACCTTGTTTAACCAGCGCTGCACTATGTGCACAACCGCACAAAGCCGTGCAAACGTGGATTTTAAACAGGGAACTTCAAAAGAGCTAGAAATGGTCCAAAACAACCAATTACTACAGCTCTTGTGCTGAGGTCACTTCCTACAGAGACAGGTAGGCTGCTCAAGGCTCCCCACTCCCACTGGTGAGCAAAGAAACTTCCTTCTATCCAAGTAAGGTAATGGACAACACAGGAACTACACCACAGCCCAGAATACAGCAACGCCTGTAAACTGGTCTAAAATAGTCGAGGATAGGCGGGAAAACAAGGATTATTTTTTGTTTTTTTTTTGTTTTTAGATAGAAACACACAGAAAATGCAGAAACAGACCACATGAATTTATCATTATTACTATTTTTATTTGTTATATACTAACATGCATCAATATTTATTAAAGCAAGAACGATAGAGTATGTCCATTGGACTTATAAGCATGACATACTTATATAGATGTATTAACTGCAATATATGTATATGTCCCTGAAAATACTTCTTTATATATAGGTTTTGTATGTACGTTTTTGTCATGCATTACTGAGAACTATACGAAGAAGGTGCTAAGAAATATAGTTCTATTTGCAATATATGTATATGTGCTAGTTTTGTGTAACAATTTTTTTGAGTGAATGAATGTATGTTAAAATGTATATTGTCTATTAGAGTTTTTTTGAGCAAATCAGTATAGCTTTATCATCGTTAATATGAAACTGGGATTTTTAGAAAGTATTTATTGAGATGATAAAAGACTAATACTAAAACAATAGTGACAGTTTTTTAGTTAATGGTTAACGATAGAACGGTGATTGATATATTCTTTAACCATTTTAATTACTGGAACGGCTTTGTTAAATAGTGAAGTCAGCATTTTAATTCAGTTTAATTAATGGTTAATTGTATGATGATCCCGCCAAAAATCTATATTTAAATGGAAGCTTGTTAGTATAATTTTATCTGAAGAAGCGTAGCTAGCACTACGCAAAAGCGCTCATTCTGTTCTGAATAAATTCGTTTTGTTTTTATATTGTGCCTGGCTATTGAATTTTTGACCATCAAGAGAAGGACTACATCGTGGTTTTACCTCTCATTGTTTCTATTTTATGGTTTTTCTCTTTTGGTGAGAGGTACATTCAGCGGAGAGTTGTTTTCCTTCGAAAAAAGTTTCTGTTTTTGTTTGCAACTCACTGCACATGATGGAGGTCAACAATGCTGCATTTACTTCTAATCCGGAGCCGAGGGATACTACCCGCTTATGGATGGGATTGTTTCTTCAAGAATCGAACCCTTTATTGTCTTTGGATTTTCATGAAGCTTTGGGCTCTGCCCACCCACAAGAAACTGGTGAGAATTTAACAGAATTTCATAGCTTGTTGAAACTGTTAGAAGATAATTTGTACCAACTACAGAGGTATTCCTGGCAGAGACTGCATTTGGATGCTTGTTTGTTTCATAAAGTGGTCCCCAGAGGCATGCAGGTTTTCTGCATGCCTACGTATGGGGACTCGCATCCATCCTTACTTAAACAGTGGCAAGATCTCAATATACAACTAGGATTTGATTATGCTAGACTGCTGTTAAAACATTTCCAGCCTCTAGAGACTGAATTACGAAGTAAAACTGACGCTCTATACAAGGAAATAACTGAGCGTTTCAGTTCGGAATACTGTAAAGAGAAACTATGTCATGTTTTTACACAAATCAAAGCTTTTAGTGACAGACTCGGAATAACTAAGCAACGTAAATTAAGAAGGGACTATAATGATTTCCAAAACAGCCATGTGTTTGTTTGGCCGAGGTCCCAGGTTACTCATTCCACTACTTCACATCAACTACCCAAACAACAAGTGTCTTCTAATTTGAGCAAAGCAACTACGAGTCCTACATTCAGTTCCTTATTGCCTCCAAATAATCACACTCCTTTTAATCAGACTGACACATCGCTGACTAAAGTAACCAGCTTAGATCCTACTGATTACTCCAATACAGACACACCCCCTCCTAATCAGGATGCACTCCAAGGGAACCGTGCACTAGGAGCTATACCTAAGACCACAGTGGCACCGAGTAATGCTTCACAACTTTTTTTACCCTATCAGAAGAAATTTGTACAACGTCAACGAGGGCGATCCAACAACAGAGGCCCGAGGAAGCACAAGTACTCAGAAGAGAAGACAGCATCGAACAGGAGAACCAGGTACTGACTTCTCTGGTTTTCAACTATTCTAGTTATTTATTGGACATTTCGACAGTCAGCCTTCTGAATAGGGGACTGAATTTTATTCCCGCCACTCCATCGACACTCGTAGAGTCTCCAGTTGACTTAAGACTTTTTTGTCGACAGTTGTGCCTTAAATTACATTTTTCCACTGGTGATGAATGTACTGTTGCAAAAATGTTACCATTACCTTTTAAAAATAAGAGCACTTTTATGCCACCAATACCTCCAACGGTAGAGTGCTTTCTTAGGATATGTGAGAAGGATTTATACACCTTGTTTTCTGGTACCAACAATAAGAAAGGGAGATACTATAATCTTACTAGCCTGGAGACTAAGGCTTTGGCAGATCTTAAAACTAATACTATGATTATAGTGAAACCTGCTGATAAAGGGGGGTATAGTTGTTTTAGACACCTCGGAGTATGTGATGTGTATGAACAATTTACTGTCAGATCAACAACATATAGAAATATAATGTATAAGGAAGTTTTAACAATCATACAGACAGTCAAGGATACTTTATATGATCTTTTGTTGTGCCAACAGATAAGTATGGAATTACATGATTACTTTTCTAAACCTCATCCAGTTATACCTGTTCTCAAAGGTTTACCGAAGGTACATAAAGAAGTCTGGCCCATACCAATGAGACCAATAGTGTCAGGGGAAGGTTGGATAACCACACATATATCCACCTTTATAGAAAACATCCTACGACCAGTAGTTAATGGGTTCCCCACTATTTTGAAAGATACGTATCATCTGCTTGAAAGTTTAGAAACTATACGACTTGATGTAGAAACTAGTCAGTATTTTCTTATCACAATGGATGTAGAAAAGTTGTTTACTTCGATTCCAAATGACATAGGCATACAATATATAAGAGAACTCTTGACTAAAGAAACAACTTTCACCAATGCTAGAATCATATTGGTTTGCCAGTTGTTAGAAGTCATACTGAGTAATAATGTTTTCATGTTTGGCGATAGGTATTACCTGCAAACATGGGGGGTAGCCATGGGCACCCCCTGTGTGAATACCTACGCCAATCTTGTTGTTCTTTGGTGGGAACAACTATTTTTATTCAATCATGAGTCATTTAAATCTATTAGATATTATAAACGGTTCGTGGATGACATACTTATTGTATCGGAAGGTACCATTGAAAGTTTTGATACATTTTTGAGATTTAGAAACAACCACACATTTTTTGAGGTTTACTAAAGAATATTCACTGAAAGAAATTCATTTTCTAGATGGTACGCTAAAATTGACGAGTGAAGGCACTATCATACCCACACTCTATAGGAAATCTGTATGGAAAAATGCTATACTTACATATGACAGTATGCACCCTAGGCACACATTTCAAGGCATAGTAAGAAGCCAATTTATTAGAATATCTAGATTGTGTGCTGACAAGAGTGATTTGAGAAGAGAGGCGGATTTAATGAAGCGTTTGTTTAAAAATAGAGGATATGATTTGTCTATGGTTAGAAACGTAAGACAAGAAATTTTAGGAGATGTTCAGCCTTTAAATCGACATAATCATGAATTAACTTGTACAAAGCAGAATAAATATAAAAGGTTTAGCAAGACCAAGGACAATGAAAATATGATTAATTATATTATTAAATATACAAGTGATGTTGAGAATATAAGACAAATAGTTTCTAATAATTGGAATGTCCTCACTATACACAAACAAATTAGGGACATAGTTGGTATTAAACCTAGATTTTGTTATAGAAATAGTGATGATCTTAAATTTATTCTATGTAATGACCAACATGTGACTAATAATAAAGGTAAAAACAAATTAATATTAGGAGAAATTTCAATTAAAGGAACTTATCCTTGTTATCAGTGTAATAGATGTAGTAGTGTCTCGAAGACACAACCATATCACCATCCCCACATGGATTATACCTTTCAGCCCAATTTTTATGCCAATTGCAACACTACGAATGTTGTTTATTTTGCCACCTGTGCCTTATGTACAGCCTTCTATGTAGGATTGACAAAGAGGAGGTTACGTGATCGTATATATGACCATCTATACGACATTCGTAAACAAGATGAGACCAACGCATTAGCTAAGCATATAAAAGATCATTCCACACATTACTTTACTTTTAGGGTGCTGCAAATACTATCAAATAATAAGAGAGGAGGGGATGATGATAATAGTTTAGCTATGGCTGAATTGCACTGGATATTGAAGTTAGCAGCCCACCTACCCCCTGGTATAAATAATTAATTATCTATCAAACCAGTGTTAGTAGGGAGGAAATAAAATGGTATTTACACTTTGTTATAAATTGGTTAGAATATGTCCTTGTTTAATATTACTCTTCATATGACATTTCATGAATATATAGATTATCACATGTTATAAAAACTTATATTCATTATTGGGACTACATAGAGTTTACAGACATATATTTAGTTTGCATTTTTATACCTAACTCTATGTATGTAACTATTATGATTGTGCAGCTCATATTAGAGGTTATGTAAGTATATGTTTTAATTACACAGCACATTGATATGTTTATATATTCAACCTTTTTTATATTTTTAGATCAGTACATCTTCTTGGTTGTTACAATACTAATATGAATATCAGAACTTTGATATTGTTTCTATCTACCAGTATGTTTTTTGTGTACAGTCTCTAGATGCTGGATTATGAATTCATGCAGTTTAGGTTGTCAGGTTTTTTGGCGAATTGAGTATTAGCTTATAATTAATCTTTTTACAAATATATATATAGTTTTTAGATATGATAGATTATACATTGAATTCTATTAACTAAATGAATAATAGATTATTTTTTATGATTGCATATTTATTGTCTTGAATATATGATAGACTACATGAATTTATCATTATTACTATTTTTATTTGTTATATACTAACATGCATTAATATTTATTAAAGCAAGAATGATAGAGTATGTCCATTGGACTTATAAGCATGACATACTCATATAGATGTATTAACTGCAATATATGTATATGTCCCTGAAAATACTTCTTTATATATAGGTTTTGTATGTACGTTTTTGTCATACATTACTGAGAACTATACGAAGAAGGTGCTAAGAAATATAGTTCTATTTGCAATATATGTATATGTGCTAGTTTTGTGTAACAATTTTTTTGAGTGAATGAATGTATGTTAAAATGTATATTGTCTATTAGAGTTTTTTTGAGCAAATCAGTATAGCTTTATCATCGTTAATATGAAACTGGGATTTTTAGAAAGTATTTATTGAGATGATAAAAGACTAATACTAAAACAATAGTGACAGTTTTTTAGTTAATGGTTAACGATAGAACGGTGATTGATTTGTTCTTTAACCATTTTAATTAATGGAACGGCTTTGTTAAATAGTGAAGTCAGCATTTTAATTCAGTTTAATTAATGGTTAATTGTATGATGATCCCGCCAAAAATCTATATTTAAATGGAAGCTTGTTTGCATAATTTTATCTGAAGAAGCGTAGCTAGCACTACGCGAAAGCGCTCATTCTGTTCTGAATAAATTCGTTTTGTTTTTATATTGTGCCTGGCTATTGAATTTTTGACCATCAAGAGAAGGACTACATCGTGGTTTTACCTCTCATTGTTTCTATAAAATGCAGAAACAGTAATAAATCAGTTACACAGGCTAGCACACTTTAGTGGGCAGCCTCAACAGTTAAACAAGCAAACTTTCGATCAAATTCGACTAAAATGTAATTTTAAGTGCAGATATTAAAATAATGCAGCAAACAGCTAAAAAACAGTTTAAGCTTGTTTAGGGTAAGCTAGAGAAGCTATTTCAAGTAAAAAAACAGCAAAGATACTTAAATCCAGAAAGTAGTCGCTTTTCTGAGTTCTCTGTAGCTAGGACCACTCTGCAGGACCACGAGGAGCTTGTCCGAGTAGTTTAGCCAGAAAAAAACGCCAAGAGGTGGATTTTAAACAGGGAACTTCAAAAGAGCTAGAAATGGTCCAAAACAACCAATTACTACAGCTCTTGTGCTGAGGTCACTTCCTACAGGGACAGGTAGGCTGCTCAAGGCTCCCCACTCCCACTGGTGAGCAAAGAAACTTCCTTATCCAAGTAAGGTATGTTGCAAAAATAACTCCTAACAATCTACCCTGGACTGGATTTTAGTTACCATCCCATCTAATTTTACCTTCTCAGGTACCCTCCCTGATACACTAAGTGATCACCTACCCATAGGAGTAGTACACAACTAACAGAGGAACATGAGCTCAAAACTACCTGTAATCCGTCTAATTTCTCCAAGGAATCTTTCATTAAATGGTCGATCCGAAAAAGAATCTCCCAGAATGATGCAGCTGAATATTCAATGCAGCATTTCTAAATATTCATAACACTTTACCCCCACAGCTTATAAAAATAATTAAAAACAGCCATACCTCCATGGCTCACCAACCAATGTAAGCTCCTTATGAAAGATGGAGACAAAGCATGGATTAACTGGTAAAAGAATAAAAATGACAAAAACTGGCAACTATTCAGACATCTACAAAACCAAGTCAAGAAACAAGTTAATAGAGATAAAAAGTGTTATTATACTCCGCTAAAAGAGAGAAATAAAAACAACCCTAAAATATTCTGGTCCACCATATCCTCTCTTGTCAACTCAGGTACAAAAAAGATCCCAGCCCATACCCAGACATTCCCCCTCTTCAAACAGCTGCCTATTTAAATATGTATTTCATAGCATGCATAGCCAACTTAACCTCAAACTCACCAAACACAACCTTTCCACACAGCTAACTTTCCCTACCTTAGACCCTAGCACATGTTCTTCACAAAACTCACCTAACTGCAACCTCTCCACTCCAATACACATGCAGACAACTCTACCCACTTTACCTTTCAACCAGTTTCTAGAACTCTCATAAAAAGATTTTACATAAACTAAAACTCTGTTCCTCAGCCGAGAATCTTCCACCGGAATACCTAAATGAAGCTGCAGATGCAATAAGCATAACCAATCAGCATTCTTATTAATAGATCAGTAACAGAATCCTGTGTTCCCAACTTGTGAAAACTAGCACATATTATCCTTGTACATAAAGGAGGTAATTCAACTGACATTACAAATTTCCATCCCATAGCCATCCTGTCTCCCCTCTCTAAAGTCCTTGAGAAAGATGTATACATCAACAATTTCTCCACTATCTCTTGCAAAATAAGATAATCACCATTATACAATGACCCACCATTAATATTCCAAAACATGCACAATGATTGGTCAGCATGCCCGTTGTAAGTCATATTTATACTAATGGAAAAAGGTCCAGTTGCCCGGACTTTTTTCCATTAGTATAAGTCTTTTTTTTGTGTGTGTTAGACAGCAACGGAGAACAGAAGACCTCCATTGCTGTAATCTTGCTATGTTAAACGGGTTTAAAATAGCGAGATATCTTAAAAAAAGCAACAGAGATCTTCCTTTCTCTGTTGCTTTTTTAAAACTATCTCGCTATGTTAAACTCATTTAACATAGCAAGACACCTTTTAAAAAGTAACAGAGATCTTCCTTCATAGTTGCTTCCACACACAGCTGTGATATACTGCATAAGCATGCGCATGCGCAGTACATCAGAACTGCTGCAGAATACCGGACAGCTGCGGAAGGGCAGCACGGAGGCATTTTACAATGCCATTATTTAAGAAAAGTAAGTTTTTTTTTTTCTTAAATAATATCATTGTATAATAGCAATAAGCCACTTCTGGGTGTAGGTAATGCTGGATTTACCCATGGTTGTCTTTGTTTGGCCACTTGGGCTTCACCCTCGTGATCAAACCACACCAGTCATGGGTAAATTCAGCATTACCAACACCCAGGCATGGGTTATTGCTAAAATACACAACATGGATTTCAGCCAGACCACATCACCTCCACTGCATTAGTGTCCTTGACAGACACTGTTAATAAAGCTTGCAACTCTAATGAACTTGTATCTGCAGCATTTCTAGATATATCAAAAGCCTTTAACATGGTCTGTCACAGTAAACTCCTCAATCAACTTTCCACCCTGTGTCTATCTTCTCCATCTATTCAATGGTTTTCTAGCTACCTTGCCAACAAGCAACAAGCTGTAAAATGGCAAGCATCCATCTTGGCATACCTTCCCATTCCAAAGGAGTCCCACAAGGATCCATCCTTGGTCCTCTACCATTCAGTATTATTAACCTACATTCATCGTCTTGTGAAGGCACCTTGATTCAATATGCAGAGGACTCTACCATCATCTGCTCTTCAAATACTTTCTTAACTCACCTTCAAGAAATCACTCAACAAGCTATCATCTCCGTTGAAACCTGGCTTATAAGAGCACAATTCCTACTCAACCCACAGAAAATCAAACTTCTCCTCTTTACTCCAAAACCTCATACCCCTAATAAAGCATCTTTGAAAATCTTTTTGGCATATGGCACTGAAATTGAATTATTCCACCATACCAAACTATTAGGGGTCATAATAGATAATAGTCTTACGTTTGACCTACATCCAAAGCAGTATCAAGAAAATCCATCAAAAACTAGGCATGCTATACAGAAACAAACCTTTTTTGAGCACACCCACAAAAATTACTCTAGCCAAAACCTACCTTCTACCCTCCCTACTCTATGAAGAGCCAGTTCTAACCCATTTACAATGCTCCATTAAAAACTTGAAAGCTGCTACAACAAAATTGTCAGGCTTCCTACTAATTCATCCTCCTTTACCCATCACTGTAAAGCTCTGCATACCCTTAGCTGGCTGGAACTCTCTCACCACCTCTCATAGATTCAACTTATAACAATACATAAAATCATAAACAAGCCATTAGCATGCTTGCTTTTACCCCTTTAATCAACTGTATTTTCCAAAAAGAACTTTTGGATCAGAAGACAAACAACTTATCACCATAAATAAACCAAATAAATCCCCTGGAAAAAAGCCTGTACTTGTATTCAGTAGCAAAAAATGGATTGCCTTGCCTCTAATCACCAGAACTAATTCTAACCTACCCACCGTTAAATGCCCCCTAAAAGAATATCTTACAAAATCCTGGACCTGCTCCTTTGCCAATCCTGGCTGAACTTACTCAATATACTTCACTCATCCCCTTCAGACTAGATCACACTTCACAGCCCTCTCCAGTCTCCTACTCTGTTCCTTTTTGTTTTCCCACTACCGTACCTTATGTACTTCACCTCTGCAGACCTTTCCTTTACCTCTTTCTCTTTCCTCCCTACTCACCTAAGCTACCTAAAGACACCCTACCCTGCACTCTTCTTATAATCTTCTCTCCATCCTACTTCCTTCTTCCTTCTATATAATATAAACACCATCTCATAATTAGACATCACTCAATTTCCCCCCACTGTCTCTAATCATGTAATCTCTAATTAATCTCTTTAAATATCTAACTAGAATTGTCTCCGGTCTCATTTATTACATACTAATCTATATAACAAATATTATGACAGTTTGAGTTTACCTCACATATTTTTCTCCAACTCATGTTATGCTTTTCATTGCACTGTACTATGGAACATATGTTCTATGTTTTTCTCACTACAACTTTTTCACTTTTATATTTTGTAGTGTAATATGCTACTTTGTGATTTTAAAATATCTGTACTTGATTTTTGAAAGATTGTGATTGTGGAGTTTTTCTCCCTGGGCCTCCTCTGAAAATGGGTACTTTCTGGCCTAGTCAGACTTTCCCAGTAAACAAATATGAAATTAATAAATAAGTAATATGGTCCTCTATACGTTATTGAAAATGCATTTGTTAGAAAAGTCTAATGAGGGAACATTTTGCTAATATTCATTATATTAAATGTGTTGCTGACAGGTAAGCTAGCTTGTACTGGAGTGGGACTGTTGTATATCTGTTTTTGGGTTAGGTAAGATGATTTTCAGTGTACATGTGTGCGCATGTGTTTCCACATGGTGTCTGAGCTGTCTTGTATTGTGGTCATGTTACAAAAATGTTTTTTTTTTGTCCTAAAGAATGGTGAATGATTAGGGTTGGCACATATTACTAAGATGGTATGGGAGTGGGTGATCTTAGCAATACATGCTAACACTAATCCAAATCCTGTACCAGTCCTAGCCATACACCTTACCTTAGAAAAAAAAAATTTCTGTAAAACAACCATTATAAAAGCAATTAGGTCTTGGTGTTACTGAATGGTTTTAGTTAAAGATCACAAAAGGAAATATTCTTTTGCAAGTTTGGTGTTTTCAGTAATGTGAATGTTTGAAACATTTTTGATGGAGGTTTCCTATTCAGTATTTTTACTTTTTGAACATATCCACTATAATTTACACATACACACACACATACACACACACACACACACACACACACACACACACACACACACACACACACACACGTGTGCGCGCGCACACACTGTCTCTCACTCGACCCTTGTATGCGAAATATCATGCAGCTAGTAGCTTCCTGAAATATTGCCCTCATATCATTAATATATACAAGTATGACCAGCCATGTCTCAAACAATGCCTCTCATAAAGTGTGAGTAGCATATTAATATAAACAACACCTGCTGACTTCCTTAGTCCCAGACACCACACTCAAATGAAACAATGCCTCCCCCACATGTCCCTTCAAGAATACTGCTCACATTTTACTTCATAAAAGTATCTAGCTGAATTCAATAACTTTTAAGAAAAATGGGTACAAAAACGGGGGCTAAACAAAGTGCAGTTTATCCTGCTTTCCTTGGAATATTTACTAAATGAACTAACAAACCTCTTATTTATGGATTATCTCTAACATCAGAAATCTCTCTTACTTGGGGGCATGGCCAAGGATGAACACAGGATAGCAGCAGATTTCTTCAGCTCCACCAATTTCATTACATTGACAGGAATTAATTACTTAAAAAATTAATTTTTGAAGTAATTTTCTTTCTAAATACGTTTGTTTTATATAGTTCTTGAACTATATCTAAAAAAGAAAGGACATCTTAATAATATTCCTGTCAGAAATTACTTTGGAAATTTTCCTGTCAGTTTATCAGTCTGAAATGAGTTCCAGTAAGACAAATTCTCAAGACTCCAGCATCAAGAAAGAACTTCAATCTCTGATAATTATAGTCCAGCAACTTACTGCTAAGATGGATAAAATGGATACTAAAATAGAAACTTTCATAGAAAAAAACTACAAAACAAATAGACTTGTTACATATGGACCTGCAACAACAGAAGATCCAGATGACAGGCTTAGAAGAAGCTGTGAATGACATGGAAAATAGAATACAAGAAGAGGAAATCAACATTGAGTTTCTGCTGAAACAAAATACACATTTACAAACAAAGCTGGATGACCTGGAAAATAGATCTAGGCTAATAACATTAGGATTTTGGACTGCCAGAAAATATTGAAGGTAACAATATTACTTCTTTTTAACAACATGGCTCCTAAAACTTTAGATTTACCAGAAGCACTCTTTTGGTATCGAAAGAGCACATAGATCTATAGCTAATACTAACTCTAACAAAAACTATCCTAGATCAGTTATAGTTAGATTTCTATCATCTTTTGATAAAGAGATGGTTCTTAAATCTGCTTGGGCTAAAGCTCCTGTTAAGATTAATGAAACAACTGTGCATTTTGACAATGATTATTCTTCCATGGTATTAGCTAAAAGAAAAGTTTTTCTGCCACTAATAAGGGAGCTTAAAAAAGCACAGTTTAAAACATACCTTCTGTTTCCTGCCAAGCTTAAAATCTTCCTTCCTGATGGTCCTAAAATTTTCAATGACTTAGACTCTGCTTTACTGTTTATCAAAAAAAATAAGATTTTGGAAAAAATAGAAGAAATGGAATGGGCTAGTCCTTCGTTAAAGAGACTGGCAACTGAAACTTTGTGGAAGACTTCAGAGAAGAAGAAGAGACTAAAAAACAAATGATTTGTACTATGTTTTTTTTTCTCTCATCATTTTATTTTATTATTCATCTTTTTAAATATAGTTCCTGCATTTCCAGAAAGCAACAAATATTTTGAAAAGATTTAATCAAAGTTATTCTCTGTGTGCAAAGAAATGTTTTGTTTCATAACTAGTCAAAATATCTGGAGATTTAATGGCAAGCTGTGATTTAACTTGTTTATCTTTCTGAAGAGGAAAAATAAGGTCAGTAATTTGATACATTTTTTTTCCTTAAAAGTTTATATGTTCTTCAAATGCTATTCCTAATTATACTTTCTTGATTACACTGCTTATGCTTGTTTGTAAATAATCTGTCATGCTTTAACTAATAATAATTAGAACTAAATAATAGTAAATAATATGTTTTATTTTTAACTCTATCAATATAAACAGTAAGTAACATTCTATTGTATATACTTCTTATAGCTTTCTCTTACATTTTTTATTTCTGCCTTACACCCTTTTACTTTCTACTCTCTTTTCTTTTCTTTATTAATATATAGAAATGCTTTTGATCATATAGACACAGTAAATAATAAGATTTGCATAGGAGTTGAGTTGGGACAAAAATGTTGAGTTTTGTTACTTATTAATAATTTTGGGCTTGATTTCACTTACATAGAGTCTGTAATAACCTGTAGAATGCATTGTGAAGGTTTTGTCATGTTTAGATGCATTTACACTGCTAAATGAATGTTTGTCACTAGTTTTTAATAAGTTTTCCACCAAAATGTTAAGAGAGACAATCTGGGATGTGGGCTGTCTCATGCACAGTGTCCATGAGCTACTTCAAAAGCTTCAACTCTCAGAATTCTCAGAGAAGCTGAAAGCAGCTAGTCTCACCTTTGACCTAGATATCACACTGACACATCACAGATACAGAAATGACACTACCTAGTTATACTTTCTTGATTACACTGCTTATGCTTGTTTGTAAATAATCTGTCATGCTTTAACTAATAATAATTAGAACTAAATAATAGTAAATAATATGTTTTATTTTTAACTCTATTAATATAAACATTAAGTAATATTCTATTGTATATACTTCTTATAGCTTTCTCTTACATTTTTTTTATTTCTGCCTTACACCCTTTTACTTTCTACTCTCTTTTTCTTTTCTTTATTAATATATAGAAATACTTTTGATCATATAGACACAGTAAATAATAAGATTCGCATAGGAGTTGAGTTGGGACAAAAATGTTGAGTTTTGTTACTTATTAATAATTTTGGGCTTGATTTCACTTACATAGAGTCTGTAATAACCTGTAGAATGCATTGTGAAGGTTTTGTCATGTTTAGTTGCATTTACACTGCTAAATGAATGTTTGTCACTAGTTTTTAATAAGTTTCCCGCCAAAATGTTAAGAGAAACAATCTGGGATGTGGGCTGTCTCATGCACAGTGTCCATGAGCTACTTCAAAAGCTTCAACTCTCAGAATTCTCACACAGAAGCTGTAAGCAGCTGGTCTCACCTTTGACCTAGATATCACACTGACACATCACAGATACAGGAATAGCAGATTAATAATATGTGTTAAAAACCTATGTCCCAAACATATACATTACTATAACTCATTTAATTCATCTGATTGACAAGCATAAATAATTTTATAACTCTATACTGGAAGAAATTGTCATGTGATATATTTTAAAGCAGTAGTATAGCATGTTTGTAAAATCTGGTTACTAAAATGTGTTTGCTGTGCATTATTTTGTATAAAGCAGACAGATTTATTGAAGGGACAGCAATGTAAGATGGTGCTCAGTAAAGATACAACTCAGTGAGATCAGATATATATATATATATATATATGTATGTGTGTGTGTGTGTGTGTGTGTGTGTGTGTGTATGTGTGTGTGTGTTTATGTGTGTGTGTGTGTGTGTGTGTGTGTGTGTGTGTGTGTGTGTGTGTGTGTGTATGTGTGTGTGTGTGTGTGTGTGTATGTGTGTGTGTGTATGCATGTGTATATGTATATATATATATATATATATGTATATGTGTATATGTGTGTGTATGTGTGTATGTATGTATATATATATATATATATATATATGTGTGTGTGTGTGTATGTGTGTGTGTATGTGTGTGTATGTAGATATGTATATAAATGTTTCTGAGAATCTGCTTAACTATGAAGTATGATTTATAACAATTTCTATGAATACAATATTTCATTCTATTGGCAATAATGAGTTTGAGTAAATGCTCATATACAAGCAAATCAAGTTTTTTTTTGGAAGCTGTTAACTGTATTTACATGACAGAAAATAGATGCATCCTAATATATGTAATGTCTGAATCATATTAGCCAAAGTTTTTGATTTAAATGAATGTTAGAACTTATTTTTCTCTCCTCTTGATTTCTAACATCAAGATTATTTGAATGCTATTTGAATACAAGTGTGTTATATTACACGGATGTATATAGTAGTATGAACAGTTTTTTTTTAAAAAAAAAAAGGTTTATTTTAGTTTATATGATGCTGTTTTACCAAATATGTAGTCTTGTCTTGCTAGATAATTGAATTGAAAACTGTTAACTTCAGTTAAATATAACTAGTATTAAATTGATAAGGTGGTAGCTGACGTACTGCTGCTTAGGGTAGGGGGTTAACTTGAGTGGTAAATACTACTCTAAGTTGGAGTTTACAACTCCAGGCTGGATGCAAGGTTTAATCCTTACATTATTTTCACTTGTTCATTGTTATTTGTATATAGTTTTGACATCCACAATATATTTTGTACATTCATTGTCACTACAAACAAAATTGAATCCTATACGAAATCCCATAAGAGATTCAATAAATACAGCTATATTTAAAGGTACATCTAAAGGAGGAGATGTAACATTACTTATCTTGTTATTTGTTATTTTGATCATAAAATTCTTAAGTTTTAAAAATGCCAAATGACATCTTTAAAAGGAATTTCTTTAAACATTAATGGATTGAATAATCCATGTAAAAGGGCAAGCCTAATAAGATACATTAATTTACATAAGGCCAACTTAGTCTTCCTACAAGAAACCCATCTCTTGAAAAAAAGATATTGATAAACTAGCCACAAACAAATATACAGTATTGGTTAGTTCAGAGCACACTCAGAAAAAAGAGGAGTGGCTATTTTATAGAATAAAAGTATGCCCATTCCTAAAACCATTAAGTCTTATCAGGATGACAAAGGAATGTTTTGTATGGTTACAATACAAATTAATGGGAAGACTTACACTTTAATTAATGTATATTGGATACCTGGAATTGGTATTAATACAGTGAAACATCATCTTGATAAGATCATATCATTCTCTATAGGAGATATTATTTTAGCTGGTGACTTTAATTGTATACTACATGAAAGTGATACTACCACTATAGGAAAGAGAAGAATTGCATCTAATGCAAAACATTTAAAGGATTTTGCTAATTCTTATCATTTGAATGATATTAATAATCAAATAGATTCAAAATCATTACCATACACCTTTTTTTCTAACAGATACAAAACTTATTCAAAAATAGATAGGGTCTTTATTTCTAACCAGATGGTAACAGATTTAATTAATTCCAAAATCATTTCATGTCCTATATCTGATCATAATTCAACTGTTTTTAAATTCATGATAAAAAATACTCATAATGTTCAGATCAAAAGGATACCAGCATACTTAACTCAACTAAAAGACTATAAAGAATATATACTTTCAGAAGTAAAACATTTTTAGACATAAATAACACTCCTGAAGTCTCCATTGTTTATGTTTGGGATGCCTTAAAATCATATCTATATGGACAAAGTATCAGATGGTATAATAATAAAAGGAAATCTTGGGATAAGGAATTGTTAGATATTCAAAGTAAATTAGACTCTTATAAACATAATAATAAAGAAAATATTATGGACAAGAAAGTTATTGAAGAAATAAACAAACTAAATGAGAAATACAAAGAAATTTTAACTCATAAAGTTAAAATAACTTTAGAGAAATACAAGTTTTGTCTTATTCAATAAGCCCCAAATACTTACATAGACTTAAAAATAAAACAAAAGGTTGAATAAACAAAATCATATCAAAGAAATCTTTTCTCTAAGGAAAAAGAAGAATGTTTCTAGTATACCAGAAATACTAGATGAATTTAGAAATCACTTTCACAAAATTAACCATAATAATAATATTAACATGGAACCTAAAGATAAAATAAAGGAGTTTATAACCACAAATATGAATAAAAAGCTTAATAAACAACAGATTAAACTATTGGACAAGAGTATTTCATATACAGAAGTTATTACACAAATAAATAAGCTTAAATCAAACAAAGCACTGGGTAATGATGGTATTATACCAGAGATATATAAAATCCTTTCTAAAAATACATATTCATTAATAAATAAGGTTTTTATTTTAGCCCAAACTGAGTTAATAACCCCCCCATCTTGGCAATATACATTTATTTCGCCAATTTTAAAACCTAATAAAGATCCAACTAGATGTTCTTTATATCGGCCCATCTCATTACTTATTGTTGATTATAAAATGTTTATGAATATCTTTGCTGATAGATTGAAGACAATCATTCCCGGCATTATAAATATAGATCAGACAGGCTTCATTGTAAATAGAAATACTTTTGATAACATAAGAAGAACTTTAACATTAATAGATTTTGCAAATAGGAAAAAGAAAGATTTAACACTTATTAGTCTTGATATAAGTTCAGCATTTGATTCAGTAAGTTGGGACTATCTGTTTACCTTAATGAAGTGCACAAACTTCTCGGATGCATTTGTAAATCTAATTGAACATTTATACAAAGGAACGTTGGCTTATATTAAGGTAGGAACATATGTTTCACAAAAAATACCCATTCTTAAAGGTACAAAACAAGGATGTCCACTTTCTCCACTATTATTCACTTTAGTAATGGAGCCTTGGGCTAATTTGATCAGAAACAGTACTGACATAGAGGGTTTTGAAATAGATGAAAATACAACATCCAAAATTCAACTTTTGCAGATGATGTTCTAATTACATCAGCAGGATCTAATTCTTCTATACAGTCTCTATTTGATAACATGATGAATTTTAAAAGTATTTCTGGTTTAATATTCAATGAAGAAAAACTAAAATACTACCTATATATACACGAAAAAATATTCTCATTAGTGATTTTACTAAATATGTACCCAATTCAGGTCAGATAACTTATTTAGGTATAATACTATCTAAAGATATTAAATCTATTATATATAATAATTATAATACCTGTTTTCTTAATATACAAAATCTTTTTAATACCTGGAATAATATGTGTTATACTATGGAGGAGAGACTTACAATTATTAAAATGATAATTATACTCAAGATTTTATACTTAATACAATCAATAATACTTCCACCTACAAAAATAATTATCAAAAAACTGAACACACTAATGTTAAATTTCTTATGGGCACCTAATAGACCTAGGATTGCATTAAAGAAACATACTAATAGCTGGTCTCAAGCGGGTATTTCTTTTCCAGACTTTAATTTATATACTATCTCTTCTATTGTAAAAGTTATTACTTTATTAATAGAGCAGTCATATGTCACAAAATGGAAAGATTATTGGGAGCTAATTAGTATACACTTCATGAAAATCTCCTTAACACATAAAAATATGATTGTAAATAACTCCATGTTATGGTTACTAAAGGAATTTTGTACTTCACCTATTACACCTAAACATATGGTTTGTTACCCATTAAATATTATTATTAGTTATTGTAACTTTATATTCATGCACCCTAAGTATAGGGAATGGAATTTTATTGTATTTCCTATAATGTATACTCAGGGTATGCTTTAGTCATCTACTTCTGAAGGAACTCATTTAGCTATAGATAATGATCTAAAGTACTGGTATCAGTTGATATCTGATAATAAAGTTAAAAATTTTGATTTCTTAAAACAAGAATTTGATCTAAGAGAAACTTGCTGGTTAGAGGTTCAGACCTTTAGACAACATCTCATTAATAAAATAGATTTAATGTCTATAACTGTTAAAGAATCTATTCCAACACTGATTGATTACTTGATATTAAATTTACAACATAAAGTTTCTGATAAAGGTAAACTTTCATACATACATAAAGTTATCAGACAAGAAACTTTTTACAATGTAGATTCATACTGGAATTATTTCACTTCTATTAATGGGGACCCACCAAATCAACAAGATAAACAATATATATTGGAATCTGCTTATAGAACTACGTCTTCCATTGTCTGGAGACTTTATACATGGAAATTTTTACATAGATCTTTTATACACCTTTGATGATGAATAAAATAAATAATAAAGATAATCTATGTAAGAGATGTAATGTAGAAATTAATGCTGACTGGGCTCATATGTTTTATGACTGTATAAAATTGAAAGAATACTGGAAGTCAATTAATGAATTTTGCAGGCTCTTTTACAGATAATTTCATTATTTCTAAATCTCTTATATTATTCAACACACCTGTACCTCAAAGTGTTAAAAAGGTTATGCTTCCCTTGTTATGGTCTATTCTAGCAGTGGCTAGGAAAATAACTAGAAATTGGATTTCAGATACACCTCCCTCGTTCAATGAATTTAAAAATGTTATGAATATAGTGTGCCAAATGGAAATAAACACAATTAGGACTAGAACAAATAGAAAAACATCTTATTTTATTGTATGGGATAATTTACAAAATTTGTTAAAAAAAATTTAATTTCAATAGCATGGTATTTTAGTTTAATTAATTGATCTGATTGTAGTGGATGTCTTTGTAAATACTTTAGTTGTTTTGTTGAATATTATAATAATACCTATTTTTAATTACTTGTATAAAATTGTTATGATATGTCTCTTATATGTTAAAACAATAAACCTGTTTTGAAAAAAAAGAAATCTCTCTTACTTAAAGTCCATGCCCCCTCCTTACCCAGACATTATTGTCCCATTGCCAACCTGTGCCCAGCAAAAAAAAAAAAAGAATTTTCAAAACCAATTATAGGACCAAATTTTTGATCATGTAAATAAATACAGCAGCCTTTGTGATGTGCGGTGCAGTTTCAGGAAAGTGTTTGGAACCATAGCAGCACTTTACTCAGCAAGAAAAAAATATATACTAACCTCAGCAACAAAAGCTTATAGCAGGTATATTTAGTAATATGAATAACCACCAAGACAAAAAGAGGTCTTGTAAAATACCATGAAAAAGCCAGTGAGGTCCACGAACAAGTGATTTAACAAAACAAGGTAAAAAACAAGCAAGGTAAAAAACAAGTAATATTATCTCCTCTCCTATGAGGAGATAATATTGCTTGTTTTTTACATTGTTTTATTAAATCACTTGTTTGTAGACTTCACTGGCTTTTTGTGATATTTAGTAATATAGCTATCTCTTGATTTAAAAGTTATCAAAAAAGTCAGCCATTCCAGATTATGCACTTGTCAACCTTATCAGAAAATAAAATATGACATGTGTGCATATTGTGCTTTTATATGTTATTAATAATATATTAAATTATATCACTTCTGCTCTCATAATATTGGAATTCCTATTATATGTCAAAATTTGAACTAGAAAACGCACTGCAAGAGGAATTCCAACAACTTTACCTCTGGATAAATATCAGCCAATTGTTAATAAACCCCAAGAATCCACATGAACACTTGCTTCCAATCACCTCCACTTCAGCCTAATGCAGATGAACATTGGTATTTTAACTCCAAAGGTTCCACGAGAACAACGCCATCCCCATAATCACTCACCAGAAATCTCAAAGCTACTCTTACCTTTTCTCTTTCTTTCAAAGTGCATGTGAAAGTAGTAATGGTGAAAACCCTTGGACTACTTAAAATATGTTACAAAATCTCCCATCTGTTGTCTCATGAAGAATGTCAAATCATGTCTTAGAATGTGCTGACTCCAAAAATTGAATATCGGCTCCATTATAATGCTGTTTTTCTCTCTCCAGGGAACAGACAATTAATATTGTCTGTTAAAAATAAAACACAAAGCTTTTTTTTTTGTTTGTTTTTTTAAGTTACTGGCAATTCCACTAAGATGCCACTATGAGCTGCTGGACACGTTCAGATGGACTCCCAGTTAATGCTGGTGTCACTCTACTACAATGTACCTTACTATATACAAGTACAACATTATCCACTTGTATGTAACAAATTAATGGTCAGGATTACACCTTACACCCATGGTAACAATGAAGACAACTTTTTTTTAATAAGACCTTCTCTTTGAATTGGTCAACAATAAAAAAAGCCATTTCCAAAATTGGATCAGATCAGCTTCTTGGAATCTTGTTCCCAGTAACATACGTTCACAGGAAAATTTGATTTGCTTCAAAAGTAAGCTTAAGGCAAAGAACTTCAAACTCACATTACCAAATTAAAGCAAAATAAAGTACCAGGTAATGACGGCATCATTCCTGAAATTTACAAATTACTACCTATAAATGCTCTAAAATTGCTTTATAAAGTATTTAATCTTGTTCAGGACAAAAACATAATTCCACCTTCTTGGAAGTACACTTTTATTTCTCCTATTTTAAAATCTAACAAAGATCCCTCTAAGTGTACCTCCTATAGACCCATCTCCCTATTAAACACTGATTACAAATTATTTATGTCCATTTATGCAGAAAGGCTTAAAACACTTTTACCCAAATTAGTTGATAGTGATCAAACGGGGTTTATAATGAAGAGAACTTCATATGATAACATTAAAAGAATATTAACTTTAATTGATTTGGTGAAAAATCTTAAAACAAATTTAACCCTAGTTAGTTTAGATATAAATTGTGCTTTTGACTCAGTTACATGGGAATATTTGTTCACTCTATTAAAGGAATTAAATTTCTCCAATAATTTTATCACTCTGTTATATGAAGGTAGCCAAGCTTATGTTAAAATTGGCACTAGTATATCTCAAAATATACCAATAGTAAAAGGTACTAAGCAAGGGTGTCCTTTATCCCCTCTTTTATTTTCATTAGTTATGGAACCATGGGCAAATTTAATAAGACATGATACAGATATTGAAGGATACAAGTTAAACCCCACTATATCATCTACAATACAAATGTTTGCAGATGACATATTGATTACTCTTGTGAGAAGGGAATCTATACAAAAACTTTTTAAAAACATGGAATATTTTAAAAAAAATTCTGGCCTTACTTTCAATAATAATAAAACACAGATTCTTTTAACAGGTTAAAAAATACAATATACCTGATGAATATAATGAATACATAGCTCAGTCTCAACAAATAGCATATTTAGGTATAATTATTACTAACAACATTAAAGATACCATTCAAATAAATTATAATAAAAGTCTATTACAGATAGAATATTTAATAAATAAATGGAACAAATTACCCTTTTCTATGGATTACAGACTTTTAATAATAAAGATGATCCTACTCCCCAAATTCTTATATATAATTCAATCTTTATCTATACCTCCTTCTTACCAAATAATTAAAAAATGTAATTCAATGATGCAGAAATTTTTGTGGTTCCCAAATAAGCCAAGGATTGCATTAACATACCATATGTATAATTGAAATAATGGGGGTATAGCCTTACCAAATTTAGAAATTTATTCAATTTCATCAGTATTCAATACAATCTCTCATCTCACTGATATGGAATATACTGCTAAGTGGAAAGAGTTTATAGAGGTATTGTCACAAAATATCAAAGATATAAACAGTTCCTATAAGCTAAATATAATTAATAATCCATTTATTCGGAGGTTAAAAGATTATATTTCTGAAATTTCTTCTCTGAGTTTTAACTCTAAGTATATAGTTTTTCTTTCAAAATCATTTAAACATTTTATATTTAAATATGATATATATAAGGATTGGCTTTTTTCAGTCTTCCCTATAGCCTACACACATATCTATTTTCTCTTCAGATTATACAAAAATGTCTATATTTCAGCAAAAGCATTTAACATTTTGGCACCAAATGATGATAAATAATGAGATAAAATCCAATCGTTTACTCTTGGAAGAGTATAAACTTGATTCTTGTTTATGGTTAGAGCTTCAAGAAGCTAGACAATATGTATTAAATAAATTGGATTATATGTCTCCTGTAATTAGGAAAAAAATTCCCAAGCTAATACAATATATGATTTTATCAGTTTTGCATAAATCTCCTGCTAATAACAAGTTATCAAACATTTATAGGGCAATTAAATGTGATTTAGATACACATTCAGATAATTATTGGAAATATTTTTCTTTAATTAATAATAATCCCCCTTCTGAGAAAGACAAATGCAATATTTTACAATCAGCAAGCATGACTACTTCTTTAAAATGTAATATTTTACAATCAGCAAGTATGACTACTTCTTCTTTAAAATGGAAATTATTCACATGGAGATTTTTAAATAGATCATTTATCACTCCTCATAATATAAGTATATTTTCTAAAAAATATATAACATGTTGGAGATGTAATATTGAATTGAATGCTGAATGGTCTCATATGTTTTATAATTGCATATATTTAAGAAAATTTTGGGATGATATCAATAATTTGTTGCAAAAATTTTTACTGATAATTTCTTTATATCTAAATCACTTGTTTTATTTAATACTCCTGTTCCTGATTGTGTAAAAGAGAATAAGTACCCTTTGGTTTGGTCTATACTATCTATAGCTAGAAAAACAATCACTAAGAATTGGAAATCTAGTACAGCACATACATTTTTATAATTTAAAAATATACTCCTTGAAACGTGTAATTTGGAAATGTTAACTATTAAATCTAGATCATCTAGGAATACTACATTATATAATTCATGGAATATCATCTATGAACTTCTAGAAAAATAGTTTTATTAATTTATGTAAACAGATGATTTTTATTAATCCTACAGCTACATTAAGAAATTTTTTTTTGCATGATGAACGTCTTTGTACATAGTTTAGTTACATTGGTTTATATACTAGAAAGTTTGTTTTTTTTATTTGTTTTTTAACTTTAAAGAAAAAATGTTATTTCATGGAAATATTTGTTCATTTTAATAATTATTTAATAACATTCTTTGAAAAAAAAAGTAAACTTAAGGAACTCAGATTAAAAGAGAGCATCTGTAATTAATTTTAGGGTAATGGTTAAGACACCTAGACCATATATGCCCAATGTCGGCGGCACAACTGACAAACTGTGCTCTACTTTTAAATCAACATTTATATACACTGCAGGCTTTCCAACCAGTGAGTAAATGTTAATGTATGCTCTTTGTAAATAAGTTATTCACATGCACATAACTAGTAATATCTGCGGTGGTGGTGCTGTGGTAGCGTTGTCACCTCACAGTTAGACGTTGCCCGTTCGATTCTCAGTTAGAGCGTCTTCTGTGTGGCGACATGCGTGAATGGGCGTTCCTTCGTTGAAGGTTGTGCTTTAGGCCTGGCAAGCCAGTACGTAAAAATCTACTGCCAATCATTAGCGGACCGGAGTTCTGCTGTGGCGACCCCTAACCGGGAAAAGCTGAAAGACACAAACAAACTTAGCTAGTAATATCCATCTTGTACAGTGTACTCTAGTTTCTCTAATTAGACACTCAGTTATTTTTGAAACTGTCAGATTTCTATTTATCTACAAGATATAATATTACACTGTTGTTGCTTGAATTTGGCTCTGTATGTATACTTACTTGGACATTAACATTCTTGATGAATTCTTTGCAGGCTTAACCGCGTACTTAATTCTTCTATTTTACATCTTTTCTATGTGTTTATTGTTATGTGTACTCATTCAGTTTTTTTTCTGTATTTATTGTGTATACCCAACATTTGAGCTTGGGCTGTAGCTGAAAAGGGTTTTTTGGCCAGTCCACATACCTAGTTAATAGAAAGCAAAGCAACAATCAACAGACTGTAAGCTATTTCAGCAGGACCAGACCTGAGCCCATAACTTATTTTTTTCACATAAACACCACTCAGTTAGTCCTTGAGTGACCAGTCAGAAAACTTGAAGTAATGCTTAAGTTAGTTGGCTTGCTTTTCCTTAGGCACATTTGTGCTTGGGAGATTTACTTTTACATACTGTGAATCAGTGGTAGCATATTGGCGTGTAACAGAAGGTGTGTTCTGGAAGTTCTATTTATTCTATGGATGGTATTGGTTGAGTTCAGAAATTAACACTGTTGTGAAATTGATCATTTTATTATCAGAAGTTCAGAACAGGTTTTAGGAAAGGTGTGCTTGCTTCCTCAGGTGAGCAGGTAGCAGAATACATAAAGGATTTCAGGGTATGTTGCTCAAACAAGAGGTGATGACTGTTTTCAGAAGCTAATTTGTCTGAATCTGCTTAGTAGGAGTGCACCTGGAGACAAAAAGCTGGAAACTTCTTAAAAGAACCACTCCTTTGTTATTAGCTGATCCATTAGCATATATACAAGGAGGTCTTTAAGTGATGCTAGTATCCTAGTTTATCAAAGTTTAGTTCATGCTGTTCGTACCTCTTAACTTCTTAATACAAGAATTCTGGATAAAACCAAAAATAATGGGGGGGTGACAAATGCATAAAATAGAGACAATGTTTAAATATTGTTCTTATAATCTTAGCAAATAGAATAACATGTTTTTGCATTGGCTGTGCATTTTCTGAAGGGCATGGCATCTGAAACTCAAATATCTGCTAATATTTTGTGACTTCAATTCTCAATGATTTGCAAGAAAATCACACATTTTATGAAGCCCAGATGGCAATTCAGACAATCTGGACATCAGTAAAAATCTAGAGAGTTGAAAGGGTATGCTGGTGCTCTAGCTGTGAAGAAAAGTTTGGTTCACTGGGATGTGCACGAGTAGAGCAGGCTGACATACTGCACCTTCTCTTGTCATAATGAATACAATTTAATGATAGCAAGATTTGGCAAGTCATCAGCTCTTTGATTCTGGGTCCAGGTTGCTGCACATTTTGATAGACAGTGTATTATATTAGGCACATGCTTAAACAAAAAGGGAAGGAACTCTCACTCCGATAATTCACATAGTCTACAGATGTAGATCCCTACAACCACAAACTGGATCTAGATAAGCCATGAATATTGTACACAAAGATGTGTAAACCTTACCACATCACAAGCTACTAGGTTATACAATTGTAGTTCCATGCCATGTGCATAGTGCCCAAAATGGGGGAGCAGGATGATGTAAACATATATTCCCTTACCAGATGACAGTGACAGCAAAATTAGAAAAATATAAAAATTGGATTGGCTTGTTTCCAACCAATTGTTATTTCAGTTGTCAAATATTATCTAGAAAGTTATGTTTTATCTTGTGATTTTTATAGGCTGAATGAAGGATTGCTATTACAATATTTTCTTTTGTTTTTTATTTCCATCACTTTGTTTATTTGCAGCAGGCAGTTATTAAGCATGCTAAAGATTGCACAGAGCTCAGTAGGCAAAAGGGTAATATGCATTTTTTTAGACATATTATTGCATTTCTAAAACATGTTCTATAGACTATATGATTGCAGTGGAGAAAATTTAAAATTAAAGTTGTTAAGCAACACCTGTGGATTGTGTGTGAAGTACTTGGATGATTCTGTAAGGACTGCATATGTGATTATGTAAGGGACACTTTTTGAATTAATTTGACATTGGAGTTAAGGAAAATTTAGGAGTGGAAACTGTAAAAGCCCTATTGCAAAACTTGAAAGAAAATATTGAATTCAAAAGTAGTTTGAGGCATTGTGGCCAATTCCCATGTAATACCAACATCACAGTAGGGAGTTTTCTGATGCACAGTAGTTGGGAATAGGCAGTGAAAGGGGACATGCAGTAATGTAACCTGGTTATTGTTAAAGTCCTCACTGATCATCCTGCACAAACTTTTTGCAGCACAGTTTTCTAATAAGAGTAATTGCGCATCTTGTTAGCATAGTAGTTGTGTAGGTAGTATTCTCACTGAAATGTATCATTCATTGTAAAACCATGGGGTATATGGGGTTGGGGTAGGGAGTCAACAATTTGGATTCTTCCCCCATCATATCAGCTGCATAAGTTGGGGAAGCAGTCATTGGCAAGTAGAATGCAGCCAATGTTTGACAATGGTTTGTGATCATGATGGGTGATGGGATAGAGAAGTAGGCAGGGTGCGTAGTCTGCTACCATACTGGATAAGGCAGTGGCAGAGGAATTGGTTTGTGATCATGATAGGCGATGGGTTAGGGAAGTAGGCAGGGTGCTTAGTCTGCTACTGTACTGGATAAGGCAGTGGCTGATGTCACCAGTCACTGACAAGTCAGATGAAAAGCTTGTCTGTATTCAGTTATATTCAGACCACATAATGGGTGAAATGTATACTGGTAGCTGCCCAAAGGTGAAGATGCTGACAGAAATAAAATATTAGGCACTAACAGGGAGTTATAGAAACCTTCTGGCTTCCAAGCTGGAGAATAGTATGCCAGTCACTTCCATGGTAGTCATATCTAAATGCATCTCTAGTCACATAACTTTACACATTTTTTCCATTTTATACCAGATTGAGCTGTTGTGCTGTGGCAGGAACAGATTGTTTTAAAAGTCATCCTTGCCCTAATATTTAACAATTTAATGTAGAGCAAGTGGATTTGTTACCAAGTGGATTTGTTACTTAACCAAGTGGATTTGTTACTTTCAAGATTTTTAGATTAAAACTGTGTTTTAGCCATCTGACTGGATTCGTCATCTTTATTAATTTAATGTAGAGGGTAGGTCTAGTAAGAAGATAATATATGTGTATACTTCTCAATTGTTGTTTTTGCATTCTATAGTTTATGCCCTTATACCCTAAAATGTACTATTCATATTTTGCTTGAACTTTTGGGGGGTCCGGATTTGTTAAAAGTAGCTGTAATCTACCATTTGCTTACCAAAACATTTTAGCTAATTTACATTTCAAGTGTAATAAAGTATAACAGAAAGTTACAACACATGCCAACTTTAATGTGTTATACAACAGAAACTCATTTGCACACCAAACTCTGAATTCTTATTGGCAAAAGCATCCCTATAGTAAATCCAGCATTGCAAACAGAAAGCAGCTTGCTAGTCACATTAAAACTGAGATCACTGTGGCTGTTGAAAAAAAAAATATCTGCCATTTTTCCCTGCAGCTGATCAGAGAAACTAATGCAGCTTCTTTATTAACCTCCAGCTGTTTATGTATTGTGCTAAACCACTTATCCTGGTGAATGTCAGATGGCAGCAAGCTGCACAGGATAGACATAACTTCTGTATCATCATCAGCTGCCTCCACTTCATTTTGGGGAATGCTAGGGTGTTAGCACCTGAGAGAGTTTATCTTTTTAGCATGTCTTGGATCTGTTTTGGAGCCTTATACCAGTGGGTAATTCCTCATATCACTCCTATGGGAGAGGGGACACCTGAACAGTGTCCTTAATAGGTGCACAAACCACCTCCTCTGGTTCCTGCCAGTCATGTGGCACAGTGCTTCTACTCCAAGATTGTCCCAATTTCCTGACTCTGTCCTATAGAAATGTTCCTACACATGCTTACTGGGTTCACATATGCATCACTTGTGCCTGTGACCTCATGCTTTCAGTAACATTCATGAACATAGGCAAGGATGGGAACATAGATTCATTGGTAATTTGACAGCTTCATCCTTTCACTCATCCCCTGCCTCACACCACATTGTGGAACAATTCCTAAAGTATTGATGCTGCCCCACCCACCTGGTGATCAGTGTTCCAATCATGTCTACCTGCACTCTTTGATGGGATCTTGAAATAGTTAAGCTCCTCTAATGGAAGTAGTTTTTCACTACCTGCAGAGAACAATGCACACTTTTCTGGAGTGAACCAGAAGTTTGGTTTTAAAACTCCATTCAAATTCAGAAACCATTCCATTATACAATAAAATATGCATCATTTTATTTTCTCTTTCTGTGTCAATGTACAGATACAATTATAGCACAGTCCTGCTTCAGAGACTATCCCTGAAAAATAATCATCATCCTTTCTGGGCTACTAAATGCTTTCATTCAGTTCCAAAAATAAGTTATACCATATCTTCCAATTCCCTCAGCAAGATTCAGCCATACCCCACTCCTCAGTTGCAAACTAGTTCTGATTGTTTTGCTGTCTTCAAGTCAGTTAAACCTATGTTATCGGATATGCATGCCATACCAGTTTTTACAGTGCTAGGAAATAGGAGGCTATCAATACCCATGTTTCACTGTTCTAGTGTGATGCATAGGGTTTGAACCCACTTCCATTATGTTTCTAGTGACAGGCCAGTGTTTGCATAGGTGAATGGCATGCATCTGAGAACAAGTGCTGTGTTTGAAGGATTGGAACTTGTTAATTGCATCAAATCATCATAGTAGAATCCAGCATAAGATACATGAATTCATACAAATATGTTTGATAACATAGTTTTTGTTACGGAGACAATTCATACAATGCAAGACTGTTTGTGGAGCCACACAATACGATTGTAGATGTAATATTTATAATATAGTTTATAGATTTCACTTCCAAGGGTCTCATTGCAGTATACCGGCTTGTTCATGCAAAGTGTGTACATGCGCGCGCGCGCACACACACACACACACACACACACACACACACACACACACACACACACACACACACAACACACAAAGTAACATTTTATGGAAAGAAATCAACCTTCAGTAAGAGTGCCAGCTCTACTGGCAAAGATGGTTAAAGCCTTGACTATGACCCATGAATTTCTGTTGGAACTGGTCTTGGTAGGACAGGTATGTCTGTTCATGGGTGAGGGCTGCATTTTGTCCAGTTTGCACTGTGCCGTAATCTCTCAGTTCAGAGTACAGTTCATTAAACCACATCACATTAGCTTTCATTAGAGGTAAATGGAAGTGTGTTCGGTGACTGCAAAGTCACCACCTTGGTGATGTGGGATGTGTTCTCCAGCTAGTATAGATAAAGCCTTGTTAACAAAATTCTAATGGCTGCCTGCTTGATGACTCCTGTAGTTAACTTTCTTGTCCATGAGCAACAACTGATAGTCCGCAGAAAATGGGGAAGGAAAATGATGCAGTAAAATAAACGATGTTCAGTCATAATAAAACACAAATACTAAAACAAATTAAAATCTTAAAATGCAATAACCCTAATCTAAAGCAACAAAATGTACATAAGACACTTTTTTTAAAAAATGTTTTAGAATAGGAAAACTACAAGTTTGAGTGGTATGTAGTATGTGTATCCACAAGTGGCATTGTTTGGTCACTTGTGCTTCGTCCCCTAGATGAAACCTCAGCAGCTATGGTTAAACCCTACAGAATCTGCATTTTCTGCAAGAATTTTTTTCCCCGCTGACTGCGAACCTAAATCTCACTTGTAATTAAAATTTGTTAGATGATTTCAGGAACAAATTTACAAAGCTTAAAAACTACAGTAAGTTTTTGGTAAAAAATCTAGGTGTCTCAGTTAATAAAATTAATACTTTTACTTTAATGTTCCATGAGAGCTGATTATATGTTTTTCACTGTAACTGCATTGCAGCTGCCAGCTGTCTTCATTCAATTTCAGTAATGTGAAACAGTTTTGTACAACTTCAAATAAGGAAGTATAGTAATAAACTGATATTGCACAACCCACAACTTCAGGACAGCTTCAAATAAAGTGAGCACAGTAACAAATTTCTACTCAAGACAGTAGTGCTTGTAGTATGATTTGTATTGTGCTGGGTTGCACAGTTGTACCTGAGACAAACTGAAATCGCCTTTTAGCAGATATCTTTTGAAGTGAAGCTGTTATTCTGTAGCAAAATATGTGTGATGATTCTTTTCAGCCAAATGACATGTATTGCTTTGGTAATATAAAAACTGATGTTTTCTCTGTGGTACATGCAATGCCTATTAAGCAATAAAGCATGACAGTGGGCTGTGTTTAGGTTGTGTTTAGCGGTCTGTTAACTGATCTAGTTATGGGATATGGTACTACATTACCACCGTGCACATCATGTCTCTGGAGAACAGTCGGATTTCTATTAACAGAAAAACAGAAAGCCACAGATAATAAAATAGTTTATAAGCATTATTAATACTTCAGCACGTGGCTAAGCTTTATATATTTGTTACTAAAGGATGGATCTGGCTGTCAAATTTTTTATCTCTTCAGAAAGTAAAGAATTACCCTTATCATTGCAGTGAGTTATGGCAGGAATTTATTTTTGATGTTGATTTCTTCATGTTTTGTTTTCACAACTATTTACTTCATTATACAGTTCTTATTTATGTCTGTGTTCTGCATGTTTTAACATTGTATTAATGCATACCATTCAATGCTTACAAATCGTGGTTAATACTAAAAACAAGTATAAATCCAAAAACTTGTAAATTAAATGTGAAGATTATTTTCGGTAAACAATGAACTGCAAAAAGTATGAAATGCAGTCAGCCATGTCGGAAACATCAATAATTGCATTTTCCAAGCAGGCATTAATTTTTCTTTTTTAATGTACTCTGTAATAGTTTCTCTGTTCCTAATCCAAAATTATGCAGCTTTGTAATAGGCTCTTTCTTACGTGACAACCTTTTTTTTTTTTTGCCTCACAGTAAGACATTGTCCTGTTCGATTCTCAGCTAAAGCGTCTTCTGTGTGGAGACATGCGTGAATGGGCTTACCTTCGTTGAAGGTTGTGCATCAGGGCTGGCAACCCGGTACGTAAAAATCTACTGCCAATCATTAGTGGACCGGAGTTCCACTGTGGCGACCCCTAACCGGGAAAAGCCAAAAGATACAACAACACTATTGGCACATCCATTCCTTCAAGTTGGTAATTGATGCTTCCAGTGGATTAGATGGTAATTATACAATGACTGGCCCTAAACATTCAAAAATGAGCATGCTGATTGGCCAGCCCAACCAGCATGCCCGTTGTAAATCCGAGAATATACTAATTGAAAAAGGTCTGGTCGCCCGGACTTTTTCCGTTAGTGTATCCCCTGATTTTTTTTTTTTCTTGTCCAGAGGTAGCAATGGAGAAAGGAAGATCTCCGTTGCTTTAATCTTGCTATGTTAAATGAGTTTAACATAGTGAGATACTTAAAAAAACAACAGAGATCTTCCTTTCTCTGTTGCTACCTCTGCACAGCACTGATGTACTGCATAAGTGTGGGAACACGACCCTTACGCATGTGCAGTACATCAGAAATGCCCCAGGATACCTGTGGAAGGGTAGCATGGAGTCATTCTACAATGACATTATTTAAGAAAAGTAAGTATTTTTTTCCTTAAATAATGTCATTGTATAATAGCAATAACCCACGGCTGCATGTAGGCAATGCTGCATTTACCCACAGTTGCCTTTGTTTGGTCACTCGGGCGAAGCCCTCGTGACCAAACCACACCAACCATGGGTAAATCCAGCATTACCCACACCCATCTATGGGTTATTGCTTAAATAAAATATGAAGATAAGAATCTAGCAAAAATTGAATTTTTACCACCAAGGCATCTTGGCATAATAAGAAGGTATATAAGCACATGTACACTGATAAACATTAGAAAGCTAAAAACTAAATAAAATAATTATCCACTCAAATATCCCCAGGCCTGTAGTATTCAGTCATGCTCTTTGCAAACTACTGAAAGTGGGAATCGGCATGGGTGCCTTGGTTTTAAGGACAGTTTTCACATTACTATTATTCTCAATGTTATATCCACTGTGAATCAAATTGTACCCTTTAAGTAGATCAGCATTCGAGTTTATTGTTTAGAGCAAAACATGGCTAGAATACTTGGGGTCACATTTTCTAATGGCTCATATGTGCTCATGAAACCTAATTATGATTATTTTTTTTAGATTTCCCAATGCATAGATAGTCAGGTTCAACACTGGGCATAGACCACTGCAGATACACTATAATTAGAGATAATGTAGGGTTTAACTATAGTTGCAGAGGTTTCATCAGAAGGATGAAGAACAAATTACATCATAAAGCCAGCCATGTGTAAACTTGTTATTATGCACAGTCCAAACATGTTATATTGCTATCATACAAAATACTTTTTTTTAATAATGTTAAACTTATGAGTACAAACCTTGTAATATCCATATAAACATATGCCCCTGTTTCTTAATTCTGAGATGTAAATAACCGCATGCTTCATAAAAAAATTATGCATCAGGAGTTTTGCAGATTAGCCCCCTATGCATATCATAGTCCCCTTTGCATATCATTTCTTAATACTACAGGGCAGTGTAACCTATATTCCTTAAGCATGTGCCAGCATCTCTTCACCACTAAACTAAAAGAAATGAATGTGTTGCATTAGTAATAAAATATAGTGCATCATTATATTGTAGTACTGATGTCTGTTTTTTTTAAATCTTTACAGCTTAACAGTTATTAATTTTCTGAAGTATTGATGTTGAAGATTTGCTCACAAGCAGTGTAGAGTGGAAATAATTTATGATTCATTAATATGAGGTATGGCAAGCCCATGGCCAGAGGCAAGGTGACTGCCCATCTAGGACACCTGTGACCTGGGTTCAAGAAAAAGCAGGCTGCTGGGGATGATCAGCCAGGAGAAGAACCTGACGATCTGCTCCTGTATCTGTGCCATGAAAACTCTGAATGGCTTTGGTCACTTTCCCTAAGGTTGCCATGAGTCCATCTTGATTTGACAGCGCAGTTCAGTGGGAAGTATGATGAAAGAATGAAAAAAGTATGGTGAAACAGTAAAAAAAAGTACGGTGAAAGAATGAAAAAAAAAAAACTAAGCTTTGGATCTGGTCTGTTCTCAGGGAAAACCTACTGTATAACCATCAGAAGTAACATTCAGACAATCATTCCTAGAAATTAATAATTACTACAGCCTGCGCTGCTGACAGTTATATAAGATTGTTGAGATCCTAAACAGGGATTGACAGCTGCTTCTACTGGGCAGATATCTTAGGCATTGGTTACCAGATAGGTGCATATGTGCTTGTAGCAAAGGGAAATCTCCTGCCTAGCATCTTAGCAAACATGTTTTGACCAGATTTAGTTAAGAAAGATGTCTACTGGTTGTTTTCTTCTCATTGTATCATTTGTAACATATTTGCAAAACCAAGGAATTTTGTGCCATTTAATAGTACCAAGTTTTTTTTTCAGATATAACATTTATCAGTGTAACTGACTAGATGGTGTACATGTCTGTGCAGTTTCAGGGTGTTTTGCATTAGCAAGAATAACTGAACATCTGTATGAATACAATACCCTGTTTGGATATGTTCCTAAAACACTTTTTGGAATATCTGTACAGAATGCAAATCCTAAAGGCTTTTAGATAAAGAGAAAATGTAGGTTGTTTTCTTTTCACCTGACCAATGTTTCCATCATTTTCTTATTGTATGTAATTTTATGTATTTATTAACTGAATAAGTATACTGAACATGGTATCCCTTTATTAAAGACAACATAGGAGTTTATTAAGTGGATAAATATACTGAACATTGTGGAGTTCTGTCTGATTAAGAGACTCACTCAGAGTCACATGGTCTTTAAATGATAATGGAGGGAATTAAACCCAGAACTACAGAACTTGAAGTATGGTAAGATTGTGAGGTGTGCAATGAGCTCCATTTGACATGACTGATGTATACTCTCTTTGAATGCATTTTATTAGAATCCAAGTAATCAAACTGCATGCACATTGAAATAGTACATTAGCACAGAGCTAACAGCAGCGAGATTACTCAATACCAGGAGTTAATATATTTTAATTAGTTGGGGTGGGGTGGAATTCCCTATGTGAGAGGTGCAGGGGACTTCAAAAAGCAGTGAAATAAGAGATTTAGCAGGATGTTCTGTCATTCTAGCTTTCAATATATATTTTTTTACATCAAGAGACTGAGGCTGAGTTCAGGAAAATTTCATATCTGTGAGCTGCCTGAAACCCATACAAAGCTCCCACCTGAGAGTCTCCATTGACTTGTGCATCTTGTAAGGAAAGGGAGACAAGCAATTGCAGTAGAAAATTCTAAGGGTTAGCAGTATGTCTGTAGTTATTTGGAGATGGCCAGACTTGACTCTTGTCAGGTATACTTCTGAATAAACTCAAATCATGAATGATTCTATGAGAAGTACCCAAAATGGATAGTTTTTTTTTTTTTTTTTTATAATGAATGCCATCTTTCACCATTACAGGGGTTATTGTTTTTCAGTGAGATTCTCCGTATCATATTGCTAAGTACATAAATATACAGTTTAAATCAAGTTAGCCTGAAAGTCATTTAACCCAAAACACTTGCCTGAATGGTATTACTGTTCACCAGTTAACTTGATTAAATAATGCAATTCTGGATTTTGTGACCTGTTACTTGAATGTATCACCAATATTCATAGTGAGAAAAGTGAATGTCCAGTATGGTGCTGTAATGATATTTTTGACAGATTCCTAAACTTAAATTAACAATGCAGGTGTGTTTGTAAGAGTTTTAACAAGACATTGCGTTATCAGGTGGTGATTTTTTTCCCTTGTCTTGGTGACTCCTTATTTGTTATTTATGAACTACTACCAGTACTGGAAGTACCTACTGAACAAAACTGTTCATGCTGTGACAGTAAACACTGAATGGTTTAGACCCCATGTCTTGTTTTGTAAATAAAGAAAAACAGTATCAACGCAGTTCAGTTGTGTTGTTAAATAGTTCTACTTCTGAGTCTAGAGTCATACTCATTCCTTTAAGGAGTGTCCATGAGCCATGAAACACCATTTTTGTACGTTTAAATTTGTGTTTCTCAGAGTCAAGTTTTCCTCCTTCTCCTATGTATATGTCCTATTGTCCTAGAGTTGCCGCCTATCTGTGTTTTATCATGCTATCCAGAAATCATAATGCTTGTCTTGTAGTCAGGAAAACGGAGCACAAACTCCAGTATTCTATTTAGCAACATAAAGAGAATGTCAAAGTTTTGTTAAAATTCCAGCTTGGTCTTTTTTTTTTTTTTTTTTTTAAGAAAAACTTCACTAACATGATATGGTCTGGTCTGGTCTGAGGCTGGAAACAGATGTTCTGTATCCTCCTGACATCCCCACTTACATCACAATTTGGGTTTGGGAATTGGCAGTGTGGGTAGAAAAAGTTGAGGAGAGAGTTGTCGTTAAGGCAGTGCATGAGGTGTGACTTCAGAGTTTTTTTACCACAGTGAAAAATGGCAACCTTAGCATGCACACTCCCACACATAACATGAAGTGCATTACCGTCCATTGCTGGAAACCACCTCTGTTTAATTGTTATAGCTACTAGTCTGTTTAGTGGCCAGGGCTTGTAGTAAGTAATGTGTTTCTGAATGGGTCTAAGAAGCAGGACGTCTTGAATCTGCATGTGAAACCAAACAATTAATGGGCCTTTCCCTCATGCCACTCATTTCAACTTTCTCTACAGTCTACCTATACTGAAATGTCATTCTACTATGAAGTATATTTTGTAAATATAAACTGCTGTCCTCCTCTTTCTGAACATGCTGAAATACTGTTAAAGTAAACAGTAAAGAATTTATTAATAAGACAATGGAATCAACATTTGTATAACAGATAGTAGGTTTACTCAAGGTAAACTAAGGGAAACACACACATTTGGGAGGTTGGAGATGCCCCAGTGGCAGAATTTGGGGGCCTTCACCGCTACAGATTTCATGAGAGCCTAATACTGACTATTTATGAAGCACCAATTAAAGCTTAGTATGTACAACTACCTAGAATAGTTGACCTGGTAAAACTTATTCCTGTACCCCTGCCTCTATGTAAATGTAAACACAGGCCATCCAAGAATACTGAGGTTATAACTTTAAAATATACTGAATTTTTCTTGCCCTATCTATTAATAGTGAACAGCACAATGCTGTAGTGGTTAGCACTGTCACCTCACAGCAAAAGGTTCTCTGGTTCGACTCATGGCTGGGATTCCTTCTGTGTGGAGTCTGGATGTCCTCCCTGCATTCGTGTGGGTTTCTTCTCGGTGCTCCGGTTTCCTCCCATGTTTCAGAGACGAGCAGTAGGTGGATTGGACACTCTAAATTGGCCTTAGATGTGAGTGTGTGCATGCAAGTGTGTGGTGCACCCTCTGAGGAGGGTTGGGCATTGGGCTAGCAACCCGATCCCGTAAAACCTGTACCTGCTACGGAAAGGAGTGCTGAATGGCACTGGTTGCCCAATGTGCTGAATGTACACGTGCACATAAAGGCTCTATTAACAGTAATCTTATGGGCAGTTTTTTTTCTGCCCTATTGCTGCCTTATATTCTCTTGCTCCAAAAAAATATACATATTATTCTTTGTTATACCCCCAGATTAAATCCTCTTTGTTTGTTAAATTCTTTGTAGGAAAAAAATATTCTGGTATGGTCTCTCTTTAGTTTCAGACATTATCTGAAGTTGACCAGTAAAAATCCTCAAGTCTATCGAAGTAGGACTGTGACAGTAACATAAATCAAGATCATCTTTGGAAATCAACATTTAACAGCATTTTGCGGAGTTAAAAAAATAAACCTGAAATAGAATGCATTTGTTTCAGTTCACTAAAATATCTGAAATGCCAAATGATGGAGGAGATCTAAAATGGGTCCATGAGATTTTGTATTGTCCTAATGTCCCATGTTGGTGTACCCCATGCAATTAGATCAGAGTTGCTGGCAACTAAGACTTGTTTGCATATATCAACTGGATACAAGCTGATTTAAGTATACTTTTCTCTGCACTTATTTATGATTTGATTCAGTAAATATTGTGTGTCTTTGATTCAGTAAATGTTGTGTGTCTCTGTCTATCTGCAGTTAGCTGCCTGAAGTGTGAAAAAGTGTAGCCATCTGGGCTCATTGAAAGTTGTTAGACTGCTTTGAAAATCCTGTGTTAGTGTTAGCCTGTGGGGTTCTGCTTGCAGTAAAATCTGTGTTGGTTACATTTCTAGTAATCATGTTAATCGGAGTTGCTGGCTACTGAGACTTGTCTGTGTATATCGACTGGACACAAGCTGATTTAAGTATACTTTTCTCTGCACTTATTTAAGATTTGATTCAGTAAATATTGTGGATCTTTGATTCAGTAAATATTGTGTGTCTGTCTATCTGCATTTATTTCCTCACCCCTCCTCCCTGTTTCCTGTTGTGGTGTTAATCTTTGTGGCTTTAGAATTGCCCGCCTCTGCTGTAAATCTGTTTTTGCACATTCCTCCTGGACCCATCTCATTTGCTCACTCAGCTGAGTACAGTGAGATCATATTTTGATTTTAGATACTCCTATCAGTCTCATCTCCTCTGCTGTGTACAGAGAGAGCACTTGGGAAGGACATTCCGCTATAGTATCTTAATCTGCTCTGTTTCCTCTCTCTACAAAAAAAAAAAATAATTCCACTTCATCTGCTTTATTGTATTTGTGTTTCTTCCTACTTTATTACCTTATTTTGCTTTTGCCTCTTCTTAAAAGTACTCAATTGAATTTATTCTGCTGCCTTTATTACTGCTTGTTAGTAGCCTGATTAAATTGTAACTGTTATTCTAAGGCCTTTGGTTTAAGCACTTGGGCTTCAAACATTTGTTTTACATTAAGAAGGTTTGTGGTATGCACTGTTGTGGCAGGACAGGTAGCGTGTTTCCTTCTAAGTTGGGAAGTGCTGATTGAAGGCTCAGTGTCTGTTATTCTAAAAGTGTATTAGTTCTGGGTTAAGCATTTGGGCTTCAGGCCAGTTATTTTACATTAAGAAGGTTTGTGGTCTGCACTCTTGTGGGAGGAGAGGCTAGATTCTGCCCTTCTGAGCTGGGAATTTCTGGTTAAAGGCTTACTGCGCATACTTACTTGAACAGTTTCTTTATGAAATCGGTACCCCTTGTTTGCTGTAGCATAGACTAGATTCAGGCCTGCTAGATCTAGCTTTGTTTGTATAACTTGTGCACTGATCCAGGCAGTCTTTTTTGGAGAAGGTTTCTCTGTACCCTAGGGGCAGGAGTCTGCAGTTAGAATTTGTCTGATTGAAGACTGCTAGAACAGGGCTCAGTTTTGAGCGTTTTAACTGGTTAATTGGGTAAAGTGTTGTTTTGATTATATCTGCTCTATTTTCTAAAAAAATATATATATATATATATATATATATATATATATATATATATAATATATGAATAATATACTTGTTTCACACCTTTCTGAACTAGTATAGTCCAGTTTTCAGGTCACTGCAGAATCCAGGGCTGTGTTACAAGTTTCTGTGTTGCCCATACCTTACTTGGATAGAAGGAAGTTTCATTGTTCACCTGTGAGAGAGGGGAGCTTTGAGCAGCCTATCTGTCCCTGGAGGAGTGGTTTCAGCCCAGAAGTTAGTAGTTTATTGGCCATTTTGGGCTAATTTCTATCTCTTTCACTTCCCTGCTATAAAAACCGCATTTGTGCAGTTTTTGCACTTGTATTCCACTCAGCAAGTGCCTTCCGGGTGATGTTCATCGTGTTTCACTGTTGCAGTCATTACTCTTGGGTTATCCTGCTGGCTGGCTACCCGCAGTCGGCCTGAATTCCAAAGTCTTGGTTCGGCGTTGGTTGCTGTCGCCTCATCCCTGACGTCAGTACGCCAGGGTATACAAGATGCAGCCAATGCCATTTTCTTCAGTCTTTCTTGCTTTGCATTGCCCGAAGCAAAATCAGTTTGCAAGTTCCGGTCGGCTGACTCCTGAGATTTTCAAAATCTAATTTCAGATCCGAAGTCTTCATTAAAGCTAAGTACCCCGTTGGGAAAACTTTTTTCTTCTTCCAGACCAATGTGAGAAAAAGTTAACAATTGTATTTCTTGTGGGAAGCAAATACCTCATAAGGATTTTCATTCTTACTGTATTCCTTGCCTAGGCCCTGATCACGACGTTGCTAGCTGTCGGTTTTGTGCTAGATTTAACCCAATGCACTATTAAGCGTCAGTACCATTTTGCCTTTCATTACTTTGGCCAAAGGTTTAATTATATAATGCCATCGGAACAGCTGATGACCGGAGTTTATAAAAAGTGCAAGGAAAAGGACAGGCATCCGAGGTCCAAAACCGATGACGAGGCCCCCGCTAGGCCAGTTGCCGGTTCGCCAGTTTTCAGTGAAGCGTTTTCACAGCCCCTGACGCCCACTACCTCAAAGCCACAGGCCACTTCCGACTCCCACGTGGAGCCGACTAGGCCTCTAGATACTCAAGGTATTGAACTCTCGGAAACTATTCCCTCAGATGGGTCCGGTGCTGCTGAGCAGGCATCGGCTTCTGAGGGTGTTTTCAGACCTACACAATTATATGTCAAGCCTACCTCAGCTTCAAAGACAAAGACTAAAGCAGCTCTAAAGACAAAGAAACAAGTACGGCAATCTCCTAGACAGACTTCCATGCCTAAGAAACAGATGCTTAAAATGGCCGAAGACCTAATTACTTTGATCAGGGGTTCCCATCCCCCTCCTGATAAGAGGCCTAGGCAAGAGACACTCTTACTCCTCTTCTGAACAGGGATACTCTTTTTCTCCCTATGAGGATTCTGATGCTGAAGAATCTATTCCTTCAGCCTCTCCTCCTGAGGATTATTCTTTTGGGGAAACCCTGCATGCCATGAGGGAGCATTTTCACTGGGAAAGCCAAGATTACTCAGAATTAAGAAAAGGCTTAGAGATTTTCTTTTACTACCTCAGCACAGACCTCTTGCAATTCCACCTGTTCTAGACATTGTAGATGATGTATTTTCAGAGTCCAGCTGTCTCCTGACTCTTTACCCCCTGCACCTGTTAAGCCAGACAGATACTACAGGGTTCCAGACTCACAAATTTCTATATAAAAACCCTGCTGCTGACCCAGAAACTATATCTCAGGGTCCCAAAGGGGTCAAGGCTTCCACTGCAAAATACCCTGTCCCCTCTGATAGAGATTCTAGGGCACTGGACAGATGGGGAAAAAGTTTACACTTCTGTTACCTTGGCTGTAAGGGCTTTAAATTTTCAGTTTCATATGCTTAAATATCAGCAATACTTAATGTCACTGCTTAAACAGAAAATGTTGACAAATTCTGAATATTCTGATAACAAGGAAATACAGGATTTATTGCATGCAGCTGAATAAGTGGGAAAGCATACTTTGCAATGTGGTTTTGATTCACTGGAGGACTCTTGCAGGGCCGCTGTTATGGGTTCTGTCATTAGAAGGCATGCTTGTTTAAAGGAACAGAATCTGCCTGATCATGTTAAAGCAAAATTATTGGATGCTCCATTACAGCATGATACTTTGTTTGGTGTTAAGGCAGAAGAGGTGTTGAAGAAAATGGAGGATAAAGAGAAATCCATGCAGACAGTTAAGGATTTCCTACAGGTACAGCCACCCAGATTTAACAGGAATTGGCCTACAAAGAATTGGTCCTTTCCAGTGTCAGACAGGCCACAGAGTGGCAGATACAGATGCCCCAGAGGCAGATCCCAGCCCCAAGACTCATACAGGCCTAAACAATGGGGTGCTTCTACCTCCAAAAGTGGAGAAACCAGTGGAAAGGGAAGCAACTGATCAGTTGCTATATGAAGATATTTTGGAGCCTTCCACAGGAAACCAGTATAAACGTTCACTTGAAGCTGGACAGCAGGGGAAGGAACAGGAAACTGTGGCAACTCTGGAGCAATTAATGCTGAGAAGTGATAGGCCAGTGAGTCCCCTATGACAGAGCAATGGATGACACAGCATGAAATTGAAGAGAATGTGCCACAGGAAGATGGTACAGAAATTTCTACAGAATGCCTGCAGAAAATGGAGAACAAAAAATGTGCTCTCAGTTTAGAAGAGTTGCTTGATTTTTAATAGAGACAGGCATATTAAGATCAATGAAAGAAATAGACTGGAGAAGGTCAATAAAAACCCAAAAAGTCAGAAGTTTGATAAAACAAATGAACACCGTAATTAGGACTGTCCACAGAGATCTAGCCTATGTAACAGAAGTAAACAGGATATATTACTGTGCAGCTAAATTAATAACAGATAAAATACTACCACAAGAACACAGAGTAGTAAGGGAAAGGAAGGAGAAGAATCGAATACTATCACTTAGTATTGAATAGAGAACTATAAAGCAGTTAAGACAAGAAGTGTCACTGTGAGAGTATATAAGAGGGAACAGATAGACGTGATAAAAGCAATTCACAATATTATAACAGTTCAGCATCTATCATGCACTATCACAAACAATAAACTAAAAATATCAGCACAGGCAGAAAAACTTAGAAAACACACAGATAAATGTAAAGGAAAAATACAAAATAAGAAATTTTATTGATGACCCCAAAAAAGATTTAAAGAGAATTGGGAAACAAGGCAAAAGGAATTGAAAGACCACCCAAGAAAGAAGAAATAGATACATTTGGAGAAGTAGTTATGAAGATCCTGTGGAACATAACAAAGATGCTAAATGGATAGAAGTAAAAGAAAGTATAAGAAGTTATGAGGTACAGGATATGAAATGGGATGAAGTAACAGCCAGAGAGATTGAAACAACATTAAGAAAAGCCTGTAATTGGAAACACCAGGCCCAGATGCAGTACCTAACTTTTGTTTAAAAGTACTCACATCTTTGCACAAAGATTTAGCCATGAGTGAGAAATATTTATATGCACACCCTGAACAGACACCAACTTGGCTAACAACAGGAAAAACAATGATCCTACTTAGAGTGAACCTGCAAGCTACCCTAAAAATTAGGGTCTGTGATACTGGATCGAGAACTGATTTTATCGAACAGCTTTTACACCGGAAAATGCCATTGATAGAAATTGGTTTTGTGGGGGTCTGTGCCCTCTACACCCCCCGCTAAATATATATACCATTTCCAAGATCACACTACAGTGAGAAAAGGGCAAATTTTCTGATCTTCACTGTATCATGATCTCACAAAACCGGTTTCTATCAATGGCATTTTCAGTGTAAAAGCCGTTTGATAAAATCAGTTTTTGATCCAATGACACAGACCCAAAAATTTTAGGCCAATAACTTGCCTTGCAACTATGTCTAAACTACATTTTTTTTACATTCATGCCAACAGAGTTTATAGTCATTTAGAAGAAAACTCAGTTATGGCAATAGAACAAAAGAGCAATAAAAGAAAGACATATGGAACAAAGGATCATCTGTTGCTAAATAAAGTCATAATGGAGAACTGTAAAAAGGGGAAGAATCTAAGTATGGCATGGATTGACTACAAAAAAATTTGATAGCATTTCACATTCATGGGCAAAAGAGTGCTTAAAAATGTATAAGATACATCATACACTGATCGACTACATTACAGAGACCATGAAAGAGTGGCAGACTGCTTTGCAATTAAACCATGATAAAGGACAAATTATTATTATAGGGATAAAAATCCAAAGTGGGATATTCCATGGTGACTCCCTGTCACCACTGCTCTTTTGTCTTGTCCTTGACCCATTAAGCTGTCTACTTAACAGATTATGTCATGGCTTCAATCTGGCTCCCAAAAAACAACAAAGTGTAAAACGTTCTCATCTACTTTTTGTAGATAATTTAAAACTGTATAGTTCATCAGATGAGAAACTGTAAGCACAACTGCAAGTGGTCAAAACGTTTTCAGATGATATAATAATGTCATTTGGTCTGAATAAATGTGCAAATGCAACCTTTAAAGCAGGAAAGCTGCAGCACTAAGAAAACATCAGTTTGGGAAAGAATGTGACATAAAAGAACTTGAGCAAGAGGGAGTGTATAAATATTTGGGAACTGATGAAAGACCAACAATAAAACATGAACAAATGTGAATAAAACTTAGTAAGGGATATTTTAGAAGACCTAAATTAATATTGAAAATAGCACTGATATCTAGGAATAGAGTCCAAGCTATAAACCAGTTTGCTCTTCCTGTCCTAATTTACAGTTTTGGATTGATCAATTGGCCCCAAAATATGCTGGATAGGTTGGACAGGAAAACAAGAAGGATGCTTCATGTTCAAATGATTTATAAAAATCAGTGCATACCAACATTATTTATTCCCCGTTTTGAAGGTGATGTGGCCTTCATCGAAACTGATTGCATATATATATATATATATATATATATATGCAATCTGTAATCATGGGACTGCATACATATCTGCTGACCTCACAAGATGCAAATGTAGTGAGTTTTGAAACACGAGGGGAGTGAGTCTAAGATGACTTCTCTGCTTAGTTTAGAAGAAACATATCAGCATTATGTGGGAATGGAAATCAAACCAGAAGTAGATAAAAAAAAAATCAGGCAGCAACTGAATGTGCCAAAAAACAAAAGAAAGAATACAAGGTGAAGGATCTGATGAGAAGGAAAGAAATATAGAAAAAGCATAAATATAGTTGTAAGTATAGAAAACTCTTGGAACAACCACATCTTGACAGAATCGAATGAAGGAATTGTTAAGTAGAGGTGAATTTTAAAACAAAAAAAGTTAATATCAGCAGCCTAATATAGTGGACTATGTGCACACTGGTTTACAAAGTCCATTGAATTTAATATGAAGAGAGCATTGTGTTTCTACATCAAAGCCTTTTTGAGGACTCACTGTGCATTCAGATGGCATTACCTCTTATTACTTGCATCGTGTGCTCAGATATGTAATATCTTACATTTCTATGCCAGTGTTTTAATGCTGAACTGTTACTTATGTTAAAATCCAAAAGTGGACATCTGAAGGTCAAATTTATATTGCACCATATCAAATCTCTCTTTCTTTCCCATGTCTGTATTTCTTTTTTGTACTTTTCAAAAATCTCTAGGTTTAGTTGTTTATATTTTTGCACTTCCTCAGATGCTTCTTTTTCCAAACAGATCAAATTTTCTTGATTTGTATAATGTTTTTCACATATGTGTTGTATTATGAATGCAAATTTTTATTTGAGGTTTCTGACCGTTTTTCTTGTGGAAGTATTTTTCTTTCCTCAAATTTCTCTCAATCTTTTTATGTTTGTCATATCTAGAAATTCTGTGATTTTTGCATAATAGTAACAATACATAATTTCTTTCTTATCCTCAATAGTCCACTCTATCATTTTTATGGCTCTTCTTTGGCCTATTAGTTTTTGTGATTTTTGTGTACTGCTACTTCCTTCTGCAACAGGGGGAGCCATCCTCCCCCTGTCCTGGCCTAGCTCCATTGTAGGAATGTTTCCATATTTTAAGGATTCTACACTGTCATTTTTTCCACTCCTGGTACCAGTGTGCCTACCAGGATTGAGCACTTTTTTATCCTGGGTCATGTGCAACCAGCTATCTTTTTTAATATTTGACCTACTTCTGTCCACGATATATGCTATAATATGCAGTCTATATATCGGTGTCATACTGGTGAGATTTTGTGAAAAACAGGGTCCACCTTGTGAAGGTACTCACCAAGACTTAAGGATTAATTCAATTTTAGCCATACTGCTCTCCATTGCTTGCTGGTTTATCTCTCCATATGTAGCTTGAGATGTATGAGCAAGTCTTTTGGCTTACTGTATTTATGTATGTGTTTATTTGTTCACTCATTCATTTATTCATTCTTTGTTGAACCAGGTTAATCCTCGTTGGCTGATGTCATCTTTTTATGAGAGACCTGAAAAGGTACTTTTACTGACTAGGTAGAGTACTGATATAGCCTAATCTTCTAATTTTCAGATATACCGATAAACAATACAAGAACCACTGTGCTTGGATTCAGAAATTAAAATGTAACAGGATTAAAATGAAAAAGTTAAAATGCTAAAAATAATGGAAAACTGCAACGGCACCCAGTCAATGAGAATAATAACATTATGGGCAAAATGGGCCTCATTCTATATACCTACTGTAAATAAAAATTGAGCCAACTAAGAAACATAAGTAAACTCTAAAAATAGCATTTCTGAACATTAACCTAGTCATAGCTCCCTTAGCTCATTTTCACTAGAAACATGTATAGGACTTTTATTCTGCCGACATCACCGTGCTGTATAGAAACGAACGTCTGATTGCTGATGTACATTTCTTTACTGCTTGTAAATGTGAAGTAGTCAAGAAACCTGATCCTTTAGAAATTGACCATCTTCAAGTAAAAAAAAAATGTTCTTTCTTACTTTGTTAGTGTGGTCACAAAAAGTCTGCTATTATAAAGTGAAACAGCTAAGCAAAATCTTATGGTCATTTCAATGCTCACAAAACTATTTTTAAAATCATACTAAGCCACTAAAATAGTACCAAAGAAAAAAATATTTTACCTTAGAATCAGATTAGAAAACCATACACAATATATTCCATTTAGAAGATGCTAGATAAAGCTTTACTCAACAGACCACATATACAGCTACTGTGTTCTGCTGAACATGAACTGGAAACAGTAATCTGAAATAAATAAATGGATGATTAGATTAAATGTGTTTGGCTCTGATAGAATAATAAGTGAAATATATTTGTATTGTAGGTGTAAGGAACGTACTTCATGACTGCCACTTGTCACAAAAGCCATATAGTGCTGGATATTGCATTTATCATTGTGCATGATATATGCATAATCTGTGTATAGATGTACATGTGCGTGTGTGTGTGTGTGTGTGTGTGTGTGTGTGTGTGTGTGTGTGTGTGTGTGTGTGTGTGTGTGTGTGTGTGTGTGTGTGTGTGTTCATAGCAAACTACTAGGCAGACCATTATAAGCCTACCCAAAAATAAATATATTCAAAAATTCCTTCTAGCCTGATGAAGGGACCGGGCATGACTTTGAGATTGCCCATTCAATTATCTAGGTTTACTTTGAAGGTGGCAAGGGTGCTACTCTGTTTGAAATGTTATAGAAGTTTGATCCAGAGGAGTGAGGTATACTTTGGGCTATGAATATATAAGTAAAGAAGAATGTACAAGTAGATGTATGTCTGTGTGTGTGTGAGTGAGTGAAACAGACAGATTTCATAGCTATACCATTTTTTTGACTTGCAGACTGTCAATTTCTAAAGGATCAGGTTTCTTGATTACTTCACATTTACAGGCAGTAAAGAAACGTACATCAGCAATCAGGCATCCGTTTCTATACAGCACGGTGATGTCGGCAGAGTGAAAGTCCTATTATTTTAGCAGTCATGAGGTATTGATCCATTGGTATAGACATGCTTCTAGTGAAAATGAGCTAAGGGAGCTATGACTAAATGAAAAATAAAATCCCAGGTATAACTGTTCTTGTGAGTGTTGATATATGCTAGCTGATTAAGTACTTGTGAGTTTATATTTTGTTTTTCAATCTTGTTTGATTAGTATGATTGTCAAAGAAATGCCGTTGTCTTTGACATTTTTATATGTTCATTTAATTTTATATTTTCAAATAATGCACTCACGTTAAGGTACATGTCTCCTTGGTTTAGGCATTGTTCAGATGTTATTCTCTAAAAATATGAGACAATAATATTAGTGAAGGGACTGATTGCAAATGAGTGGGCAGTAGCTTCTACTAAAAGCAATTCTAATGTAATTAAAGAAATTGTGATTATTTATAAGAAATAATGTACAAAACTAAGTGGAAAATATTAAAGGTCTCTGCAAACGCCGATAACTGTAATGTACAATTTTAGGGAAATGTTTCTCCCTTCTCCCTCTATTTTCCTGTAATGTATATTAAAATCTATAAAAAACAGTGACAGACAAAAAAAATGAATGAACTTGTCTTATTTTACTAACTTCCATTTCTGTTGAGTATTATTGCTTGCAGAAGCTATAGGCAAATGTACAAAACTTGTAACAGAATGCTTATAATACTTGTCTTAGCTACTCATTTGTTTGCTGAAATTCTACATTTAGTTTTGTAGGGTTCAGCATTTTACCTACAGAGTTTTAAACATATCTGTCAAAGAATTAAGGGCAGTTAATGCAGCTGCACTGTCAGAGACTATGGTAGGTGTTACACCAGATATAAGACTCTTGTGCAATTGTAAGACTTTATAATGTAGAATCTGAATCCCGAGGGCCCCATGTACCAGTCTGCACAGGCTGTCACTCCTGCACCAAGGGTGTACACTGTACTCCTATTAGTGTTCATTGGTATCTTTTGGCAATTTAAACTCTACAGTACCTTGTGCAAGTACCTGTATGGCCAGATGAATGGTGTGATGATTTTTTAATGGCAATACCACACATAGCAATGTGCCCCCTTCATTTGGTAGTGATTTTATGTACTTGTATTTTTTATTTACATTTGTTGACCAAGATGATCTGATCATGCTGCAGAAGATGCCTTTTTAGCAGAAGCCAGGGAAGAAAAGCTCCATCTGTAAGTACACAAACACATATACATATTTATTTATTTAAAAAGATTAGTAGTTTTGCAAATAACTAACTTAATATTTAATAAACATCTGCATGTGCTCCCTGCGGTTGGGTGGGCATTCGAAAGACGTGCGTAAAATGGGCATGCCTTCGTTGAAGGTTGAACATCGAGCTGGCACCTCGGCATTCGTGAAAATCTACTGCCAATCATTAGTGGACCGGAGTTCCACTGTGGCGAGCCCTAATCGGGAAAAGCCGAAAGACAAACAACAACAACAACACTATTATTACTGCATACAAGGAAATGCAGAATGTCATACATTGAGATATGCATGTACAATTTTCACAAACATACATTATGACATATACAGACTCATTTGTGTTTGTGCAAACTGTTAATTATAGTTTTAACTGGTGCATCATGGGACAGTCAGGAAGACATTTGCATGAGTATGTATGAATCCATGAAACAGAAGCCATATGGCAGAGTGGAAAAAATGGAACTGGAAAGATGAGGAAGGTAGGAAGGCTTAGACTTTGTGCTTCAGTCAATCGGCGGGTGACACTTGTATAGTCTGCCATGAAGACAGTGAAAGCAAAGGCCCGTCAGTAAGTTTAGTTTGGGTTCGATTAGTCTGAGTTTTGCAGGTAAGCTGTTCTATAGTAGTGATACCGCATGGGAGTACAGAGAATTGCCAAGTTAGTTTTGTGTTTTAAGGACAGAGGCCACGCTTTTTCTTGTGATCACAAGTGTCTGTGGGGCTTGTACTATTGCACTGAGGTAGCTATGGATGGACATTTATTGTACTGCTGTAGCAGGGAGTGGACTGCTTTTAATTACAATTATTTGATGGGATTGAGTATAAAGCAGTGGCAAACTTGGTTATTTTGCTATAGCATTGGTTGAGCTTGTTTAGTTGAAGTGTTTTGAATTAACTTCCCACCTCTTTCTCCATGAAGATTGAAAATAATCAGATTCCGAGGAGCTCTGCCCTGATCAGAGTCCTCCAAACTAATCCTAGAATCCTGACCACATTAAACAAAGTGCAACCTAGAAAAATAGAGGAAAGGGGTTTTCTCCCATGTCTCTTTGCATCTGAATGTGTATGTGCATATATCTACATCTGTGTGTGTGTGTGTGTGTGTATTTGGGTGTGTCTCACATGTGGGTTACATGGCTAGGCTTACACATGCCCTAGTGGTCATTAGCCTAGTGTACACCTATGAAACTATGAACCTATAAAATATAAAATTAGTCTTAAAAGCTTAGGCTGTGAAAAAATAAGGCTGTTTTTCCCGGGCTGGGAGGCATAAAATAATCTGCTAGAAATACTTGCTGGATGGCTAAAACAAGAAAACACATTCTTCTCTCATTGCATTTGTTGAGGTCCACCATGTCAGAAGTGTCAATTGTGAAAAAAAATTCAGAGAAGTGTTTATTTCAGACGAGGAACTAGGGAAGCCATCAATGTTTTGTGTGCATATATGTATGTTTGTATGTATGCATGTGTGTGTGTATATATATATATATATATATATATATATATATATATATATATATATACATATATAATGTATAGTGTGTGTGTCTGTGTGTGCACATGCACCTATATTGCTGCTATTAATCAGATTGAGGGCATAGTTAATGAACTGGTTTAGCATGATTCGGTTGCTCATGGTGCATTGCATGATCCCTAACATTCTCCACTGTTTCCGGTAGGTACGTTCTATGTAGGTATGCTATGCTGCTATATGCAATACTTTGAGTTTCGTTATCATCAGCTTTCATTATTATGGATTTTCAGCATGCTGGTCTCGATGTTGTAAGTTTCAGTCATGTGTTAACTCAGTTGTAAAGCAGACCTGTGTGTGTATACAGGAGTACTAAGAGTACTAGAAATTATCTAGACAGCATAAGATTAGCAGTAAAAATATCAACAGCAAAATATCTAAATGTAAAATATTGACAAAATCAAAGTTAAGCTAGGGAAGGATTTATATTATTTCCCCACTGTGGTGTGACCTCTGAGTTGATATATATAATTAGCAAGGCTTGGGGGGTGCAATTCCCTTAATGTAGTGTGTAGGGGGGTTGCCACCCCCAAAAAAAAACATTGACTTTGGATATGGTTAGTTTTAATTGAAGATGAGAATTTTTTTACCAAATGCAACAGTACTACACTTTTTGCATTTAATTTTAACCCCTTTTCGGTACACCATTGTTTTGTATATATATGAAGTGATAATCCGGCAATAACACATAATTGGTAGTCACTGGCAAACTTTTGTTAGCTAAAGCTCTTGTTTTACAATTTGGAGGTCAGAGATGTATATGCCAAAAAGAAGGATCCCATCACTGAGCAATGAGGAGCAACACTAGTTACTTTCTGAGAAAGAATCTGTTACTTAAATATGTATATTCTAGCTTTCATCCAGTTTACTATCAGCAGTACCATGTACGGGTTTACATTTATAACTCATAACATACAAAACAGTATGGAGGATGGTGTTACGGGTTTACATTTATAACTCATAACATACAATACCAGCATGGAGGATAGTGTTACGGGTTTACATTTATAACTCATAACATACAATACCAGCATGGAGGATGGTGTTACGGGTTTACATTTATAACTCATAACATACAATACCAGTATGGAGGATGGTGTTAAATGCCTTGGCTAGAATCTGTATGGATGGAATGATCATTATCAACTTCAGTGGTAGATAAAGTGTACCTTGGGCCCCAGACAGTATTTAATTCATGGCTCTCACCCTCAAAATAACATATTTTGAGTTGCACACAAATACAGAGTACCCTCAGTAAAGTGTAACATTGATTGTGATTATAATAATGTTTACAGTAATATGTTTGTTTTTTTTTTTTTACAGAAGCACACAGTTACCAGTGCAGCCACAAAGTGTTACAACTTAACTTCACACAAATGCACTCTAGTCCTGCACACCTAGATTAATTGTTTAAAATGAGGACACAACAAGAGAGTAAGATGCTTTCATCCACAGACAGCCCCCCACACCACCCAGCAGTTGCAGCATATGTTGACTGTTTACAATTAGATGACTAACTGTGATGGAAAAATAATAGGCCCACAATAACTGTGTTTCTGCTTCATTTCCCATGAACAGTAGTAATACTAAGGTATTACATCTTTCTTCAAAAAGAGCACATTAGTCCCGCAAAGCTTGAATAATGACCGAACAACAGTAGTCAGTTATTTCTTCCACAGACATCCGCCTGAACCAGCAGTTATAGTTATTTTGTTGTCTGTGAATATCTCAGCTGTCTAATTGTAATAATATAAAGGAAAATAAAATAATTGCTCTACAATGCATTTCAAATGGCTTTATCAAACACACAGCCATAGATCTTAATTTTTAGCACATGAATCAGGGACAAAGGCCAAAAAATGAGGGTCAGATAATGGGGGTGCAAAGGCTCAAAATTAGGGTCAGATTTTAAGTATTGCTCTTGCCTACATAGAAAGTTGCTGCTATAATAAGACATGCATTAACATGCATTTCTGAAGGATATGAAGTTTGAAACTCAAATGCCTGCCATTATTTATGGAATGCAGTCCCCAACAATTTATTAGAAAAACACAATGTTTAGAAGTAAAGCACCAGAGATAGGAGACAAAAATCAGAGACATTGTGCAAAACAGTTAAGAGGTATCCACACAGCCTACACCCCCCAAAAAGTACTGTTGCATTTCTCAACCTCTTAGTACATGAATTTGGGGGGGGGGGGCAACCAAACAAACATAATGTGGAACTAAGGCCCAAAATGCAGTCAGGGACCAATTTTAAATATTGCTCTTACATATTCAGACAGCTGATAAAATAACAGAATTTGCATTGACGTGCAATTTCTGAAAAAAATATGAAGGTCTGAAACTTGAATGTTTTTCATTGTTTATTGACTGCAATCCCCAAAGTTTTTCCTGAAAAAACATACATTTTATGAGGAACAGATCAGAAATATGAACCAAGGTCAGGAACATTTTGCATAAAAAGGGTACAGAAGATGAGAGGCAAATATACAGACAGTCGCAGCAAAAGGCTCTTGCAGCCAGTTTAGTGCAGGAATCTGTAGCAAAGTCAAATGATGAGGAACAAAGGCCAAAAATCAAGGACACTTTGTTCTTGTATCCTGAGCAAACTGTTAGAATAACACATCTTCCATTAGTATTGACTTTCTGAAATATATGGTTTATGTAGTTTGTAAGTGTACCAGCCAGACAAGTAGTGGACAGTGGCCCATAAACTAAAGCTTGTAGGCGGATACCAAAAAGAGGTCTTCCCCCACCAATACAGTTTGAAATCGGCAAACCATAAGTAATACATCAAAATGGTGCTAACTTTGGTTTTCTGGAAACACAAATCAATAGATTTAATTACCTGAAATTTGTGACGGTGCTGTAAAGAAAGAAATATTGTGAGGCTGTAAACTAGCAAAAGATTTATGACCCATGTATCAATTGCAATTCTCAGTAATGAGCACTGTCACCTGGCATATATTTCAGAAAAGTTTAAGTTGTGTTTAGACTTTTTTTTGCTTTTACACGGTTTTCACTTCTGATAATGGAGATAATCGGATCTGTCAGGATAACATAAGGCAACTCTCAAGATAACAGAGACACACAAGAAACGTGGTGCATTGCTTTCTTTCTTACACAACAAATGAACATGCTGTTGATGATCATCATCATATTGGTAACTGCTGCAGTAGCCTTGGCTATATGGGTTATATCTTGCTAAGGATATAAAGCTTCCAAAGCTTCAGGGCAACTTCCAAGTACCTAAACTATGAAGCAACACAAGCTGAGCTGTCTGGAAAACAAGTTTGGGTGTGAAGCCCTTCAGAGCCTTTTGAGGGCTAACTGTTGGCTTGTGTTTTCCTTTGCTGCACAGTACATTTCCATTGGGGGGACTTCTATTTAAAAAAAATAGCTTTTTTAAAGCTATGAGTTTGTGTTTTAATGGAGTGTCATGTGTTTTTATTATACTTTTAAATGAGAGCACTCTTACTTTTCCTGTAAGTTTAAAAGTGGTTTAAAGTAACCAAAAAACAATTTTCTGTGGAGAAATATTGTTTATTCAACTTTTAGGGGCTGGTAAAGGGTTTAAAGTGCTTTATACTGTATTTTATGTGAAAATATAAGGTATTTTTAAAGACAGTTTATCACCTTTTGCTGCTTGTTTTCCCAGGGAAAGAAGCACCATTTTTGGCTTGACTATGGAACAAACAATCTGTCCCATGATCTGTCCTTCTTCAAGTCCCAAAATAAAAAAAAGTTAAGCAAACAGCCTTTTCTACCACAGCAGTCTAGAAATTTGCAATAACTGCAGGTGGGTGACTTTGCTGTGGCCATTAGTTGTACCTTAAAGACCATTCATCTTTTACCCCAGATCCCACTGGTATAGTATCTGTAGCCACTATTGATCGGGGGTTAGACACATCCTCTGAGATTATTGTGGTCCTTTCAGTGGCAAGGAAGATCCACTCTCATCTGTCCTATGAGAGGGAACATGTATAGCTTCTCTGTTTTGTCAGGATGTTGTGCACATTCCTGAGGAAGTGGCTGCTATCACTAATAACTTCGTTGACCCTATTTTTCCTGTGAAAAAGACACCAAAAACTAAACATGTTATCTACTCCTTCTCACATTTTCTTAAACAGGCATAGTTTATGATGTCTGACTTGGGGTTTAATCCAGGCTACTGATCCTTCTTATAAAGTAGCTTCAGTAAAAGAAAGAGGGATACCTCTGTTCCTGAAGAGATTCAAAAGTCTGAATCTAGACAGGAAGATGAAGGAATAGATACAGGGTTTTCTCCTCAGATTTCTGACTCTGATTCATAGGAGACCTCAGTGGGAGAACACTGAGGTTTCACAGTCCCTCAAAAAAGTAATATTAGCTATTAGAAAAACAATTTCCAGAACCTTCACCCATTGCTCCAGCTCTCAGTTTTGTAGGACGTGGGTGTTACTTCCTGTAATAACTGGCTCTACCCATGGCTAGGGAAAGCAGCTGCTCCCCCACCCCCATCAGCTGTAAATACATTCCCCAGTTAACTTTTTCTTTTTCATTATCAGTAAACCAAGATAAAGCTCTAGGTGAAAAAAGATAACCCAGTAGATACACTGGACTTGCCCACTTATAAAATAGAGGCAAAAAGGTATTTAAACTGCCACTTTTTGTCTGCTTCAAACTAGGTATCTACCCAGAAAGGACATAGCTGAAATCAGGTCTACAGATTGTTTTTCCCTACTAGATTCTAATAATTCCTAACAATTTGGCTATTTAGACACTTACCCTGCAATCTTTAGCCTGCCCCCTATTTCCACCCACCCCCAGTACCTCTACATTTATTCTTAGCCTTAACCCCACCCCTAATTACCACCAATTAGGCTACACCACTAGTCACCCCCTACCCCTACATCCAATACAATCATGCTACTACCTAATATAATAACAATCCTAACCGGTGTAGTTCTAGCTCACATTACATCCTACCAGGGCTCCACAGTCACATGCCCCAACAACTTCCACTGTACACTCTCAACACCTTCCCTCAAACATTTACACTATAACTACCCTGCCACCAAAACATCCTCACAATACACACACTCCATTACCAAACACCTAACACACTCAAAAATAAAATATCCCTAAGATACCATAAGCAATTTGCTATGTATATAAAACATATAATAAACACCCTCTATAAACTATCCCTCACTGGAGACATCCATCCAAACCCTGGTCCTCCCAAATCCAACCCAACCACAAACCCTAGTCCAAGCAAACCCCCCCACAACTCAACTCCTAGCCAACAGAAAAATAACAGACCTACTTATAATGTCCCTAAACATCAGAAGCATATGCAATAAAATCCAAGAACTACATGCCAACATAAGCATATATTCCTCTTTTACTCGCTTCCTAACTGAAACCTGGCTCAAACCTCACAACAAAAGTGAGGAAATGCTTCTACCTGAATACAACATCCTTCACATAGACAGATTGTCCAAAAAGGAGGTGGTGTAGCATTGATATTTAAACACCACCTCAATATTCAACTTCTGAACTCATCTGGCCCTCACCACAACAATGAAGAAATTCTTTATGCCAATCTCAAACTAAACCCAAACAAAACAATCAGTATCATAGGATGCTATTTCCCACCAGGGCAAAATATTACACCCCTAGAAAATCTCCTGAGCTGGGCTACTTTATCTGTACCCCAGGAAACCATCATTCTTGGTGACTTTAACATCAACTGGCTATCCTGTAATAACAATCTCCCAGCCATTCACCTTAATCTCCATGGGTTCAATCAACTTATCCAATCCCCTACCCGAATCAACATAAACCATAACAATCATACCTATTGATCCTAGTCAACAAAGCCCCTCACTCTTACCTAGCAGGCTGCTTACCTGACAGTCTTAGTGACCACTCCCACTTTCCTAATTTGGCACCATGCAAACAGTCTCAAGCCGATTATCCACAGACAAATACGAAACAAGTCTAACTTCAACCCCAACTCCATCTCCCTTCTGCAAAAAATTAACTGGTCACCAAAAAAATACCTCAACCTAGATGAGACTGTCCACTTCTTCAACAGTGCCTTCCTCTCCATCCTAAACACCCATGCTCCTGTAAGAAATGCCAAAGTTAGATCCAGGCGTGCCCCATGGTTACAAAAGACCATAAGAACCCTAATGAAATCCAGAGATAAGGCCTGGGAGCACTGGTTACTAACAAAAAATAACTTAGATAGGCAATCATTCCTTGAACTGCACAATAAAGCCAAAAGCATATAAAATTAGACCTCTCCAATTACCGCCCATTAGTAACCTGTCCCCTCTCTCCAAGATACTTGAAAAATGTGTCAACACCCAGGTCTCCAACTACCTCCTAGCTAATAATCTCCTCTCCAAAACCCAACATGGTTTCAGGCCATATCACAGCACTACCTCCACTCTGCTCTCCTTCACCAACATTATACTTCATCACAAAAACAATGACCTCTTCTCTACTGCCATATTTTTAGATCAAAGGCCTTTGACATGTATCTCATGAGCTACTACTCTCTACTCTCCCCAACCTCTCCATCTCACAATCAGCCTGCAAGTGGTTCCACAGCTATCTACACAGATGCCAGCAATCAGTAATCTGGGATGATAACCTATCACTTCACCTCCCAGTTATTCTTGGAGTTCCCCAAGGGTCTATCCTTGGCCCTCTGCTATTCTCACCTTTCACTAACAACCTACATACTGTCACCACACAAGCATCTCTTATACAGTATGCAGATGACTCTACTCCCATCTGCTCTGCCCCCACTCTACCAGAACTACAACAAATCACACAGGAATCATTCACTTCTGTAGAAAGCTGGCTATCCAATGCTCAGCTCCTACTCAACCCAAGTAAGATAAAACTTCTCCTGTTCCAACCTTCCAAAGTCACCCAAAACACCCCCCACTTCAACATTCTCACCAAAGACAATACCATCATCTCTCCATCAGAACACACAAAATTACTTGGTGTGGAAATAGACAACAAACTTAGATTTGACACCCACATATCTCTCACAATAAAAAAAGTTCACAAGAAACTTGGTGCATTATATCGAAGCCACCAATTCCTAACCAAGGTGGCTAGAATCTCCATAGTCAATTCCCAGCTAATCTCCACCCTACTCTATGCATCCCCCATACTTCCCAACCTTAGACAGACAGACCTACACAAGCTGGATTGGACTTTCCACTGAGCCAAGAGTGTTCACAAAGTGTCTGATTCCAGTTGTAGCTCATTGCAGGCTAAAGGGTATATACATTTTTTTCCAAATTTAGACTTTATTATTATTTTCAGTGTGTCAGGCATCTTTACAAAGGATGGTGTTTCTAGGCTGTCAGCTTGACACCTGAGTTGAAGAGCTTTTCTTTCACGGGGAAAAATAATGCATCTAAATCTAGATCTGTTTCTGAGGTTTTCTGATCAAACTGTGGTCATTTTGAGGGCATACATCAGAATTTGAATCTCATGGCATCTATGATTCTGATGATATCCCTGGCAAGTCTTCACATGAGAAAGATATAATGGTATGTGAAGTATCTCTAGTCCCAACACCAACATCATTTGTCTTTTCAAATCCCAGTGCTTTGGTTTGTCTTAAGATAAATCACTTGATGGAGACAACAAATTTCCTTAATTCTGGATGTCCCCTTCTCTCTCCCTCCCTCCTGTTCTAAAGCAATCAGTCACAGTAGATGCCTCAGACTTTGCTTGGGGAGCAGTTTCAGGAGAGATAAAAGTGCAAGGTGCATGGGACACCAAGGACAGATGCAAGCATATAAATAATAAAAGAGATGCTTGCCCTGATCACGGATCATCTTTGGTCCCTGGGTCCTCTTCAAGATGTTACAAACAATACCACAGTCATCTGGTACATCAACAAGAAATGGGGAACCAGGTCATACTCTGTTTTCCAACTAGCCACATTAGGTTGGGATATAGCTTCACAGTGCAATCTCACTCTGCAGGTCTCCAACATTATGTCAAAGCAAAATTGTGCAGCAGACAAACTGAACAAGAGAACAGCAGACTCTCACAAATGGAAACTAGATGGAGGGGATACAGGATTTGATCCCTCTGTCAGATGTTTCTCAAACAGACCTAGTTACCTCTTCTTTGAACAATCAGCTGTCTAGATTCTGCAATAGGAAACCATGCAAGAAGGTCTGGAAGACAGACACCTTTTGTTTTTCTTGGACAAGAATGTTCATGTATGCCTTACACCTCTTGCACTGATTTCTAGCATACTTCTGAAGATTCAGAAGGCATCCCCCAAGATCATTATGGTGATTTCTTTCTGGCTCGAGCAACCATGGTTCTGCTTTATTTTGGAAATAGCTGGGGGCAATAACAACATGCTTCCTCACAGACTGGATTGACTTGTACAAGAATAGGTGAGATTGATGCATGCAGACCCCAGTCAACTTCAGTTGACTGCCTGGATAGTAGGATTATAATTACCTTTAGACACCTGTTTACTGAGGGCATGCTGCAGGTAGTAATGGAGGCGAGAAAGCCTGCTGCTAGACAATCATATATTAGCAAATGGAAAAGGTTTTCTAGTTGGTACCAGCAATATAACTAGCACTCATTCAGGGCTAGTTGTTCACTAGTTTTACAATATTTGTGTAAGGTACAGTTCTATGGCCTTTCTTACTCCTCTGTCTAGGTTAGTTTATCAGCCTTTTCAGTATGTATGTCCATGGATCCTCCTCTTTCAGTGCATTCCAATGTCAAAATGTTTTTGAAAGGCGTCTTGTATAAGAAGTCTCTACAAAAATATAGTGGCCCCTCCTTAGGATCTTAAATTTGTGTTAGGGAAACTAATGCTAACTCCATTTGAACCAGCTAACCTGGCTGACTTGTGGTTCTTTACATGGAGACAGTTTTACTGATCATTCTGACCTCAGTGGGAAGGGTATGGTGAGTCAACCCTGTCTCATTTTCCACAGGGACAGTTTTCTTTGAGAACTAATCCTTCTTTTATGCCTAAAGTGGCATCAGTTTACTTTAAGCCAAACTGTGTATTTTCCTGTTTTCTTACCTGTCCTGAACCCAGAACTGGAGGAGAAATGATAATTCATACCTTGGATGTCGACAGATAACTTGGGTACTATCTTGGCAGAACTAAATCTTTCTTGTCTTTGGATCAATAGTTCATTTTCTTGTGAAGATAAGAAAAAAGGACAACCTTCAAAAAGGTCAAAACAGATAATTTCCAAATGATTGTTTAAGGCCGTTACCTTTTGTTATATTCACCACAACAAAACTATTCCAGCAGGGTCAAGGCCCACTCTACCAGGGCCTTGGCTTCATCTATGGCTTTTTGGAAAAAATTGGATTTTTGAAGTATTTTTTCATCTGCATTTTCGTCTTTTGTACATACTTTTACAAAGCACTATAAGCTTAATTCCTTCTCTATGTCTCCTGGGTTGCTGGACTCTTCTCCTTCCACATAAAGTTGATTATTGCAGTAGGGACCAATATGGTGAGCATAGTACAGTTGTGTAAGTAAACTTATCATAATAGTAGATGTTTAAATGATCACTGTAGCAGTTGCTATTCCTTACCACCACCACCCTTGTGTTTTGTGTTTTTTATGCCAAGATGTGGGAATTTATTTTGTGTTATTCGTAATATTGTCCTGTCAGGGCTCAGCCTCCTTCTTTCTGCTGTCAGGAAAGGTCTGAAGGACCTGGTGCCCAAAGCTGTCTTTAGTTATCGCAGCTCAAGCTGACTGACAATTTAGGTGCGTGAAAGTGTCCTGAAGCTTTGGGTGCTAGCTGGCCGTTATATCTGATGCAGGATATAACCCATATGGCTAAAGTTTCCGCAGCAGTGTACATTCAAACATCTACTGTTGTGGTAAGTTTACTTACACAGCTGTAATTTACCCATTCTTTCTTCCTTGTCACCATACTGCTATCTGTTAATCAATGCAGACATTGTTGTATAAATATGTAGACACTCAGAGCTGCTACAACTTTTTCTCTACTGTAGCTCTAAAACACTTTGTCTATATTGCTGCTGTTTCTTTTTCTTTCACATTACGTTGGTGCCTACCTGTTCGTACTATAAATGATAATAAGTATTCTATATTGAGGTATTAAGAGATTTACCTAATTTGTTTTACTTGTACCCACGATTATTTGTATGTGTATGATCCAATGGTAATATCTGACTTTTGCAAATCCCTATGCATGATGATCTGTGTACACCTGACCTGATATGTCAATATTACCGAATTGTGTAATAATATTTTTACATTAGTTGTGTTGTTTTAACTGTAACGGAGTTGTGGTTTACTACTGAATTTGTTTTATACATTAGAGCCCTTCTCCTCAGACCTCCAATGAAAATGTCATTCTTTACTCAGAATGTTGTAGTCAAATGAAACTAATTAAATAGATAATATGCAGATATCCTTTATTACAAAGTGTGGTTTTTAATATGATCAGTCATAGAAAAATGAATCTAGATTGACAAATATATGTAAAAAAAATGAATAAATAAAAAATATTGAGAACATACCATTTATTCCAAGTGACCAGACAAACCCTAATGGACTTGATTCCTTAGTTAGAAGGAGAAACCCATTAGGTTTTCTGTGTAAAAGCTGTGGCGAAATATTTCATTATAAATCTTAATGTTGATTTCCATATCTGTCGGCGAGTCCCCCTGCTATGTAAAATAAGATGGATTTCTTTGGTGACTGGCAGAAAATACTCCTACTTTATTAATTACTTTATTAATATGTTCTCATGCAATCCAAGTAGGCATGCCTTTCAATTTCCATTTTTCTGCTACAGCAGATGAAAAAATGGCACAGCAATAATCTACTTTCACTTTAGAAACAAAAATAAACTGTCACTGGAAAAATGCATTTTGAAATTTATTTAATTCACTCGTTTTAAGAGTCGTTAATCACTTTGAAGAAATTTGTAGTTTTTCACAAGGTGTACTTATAAAAAATTGTGCTTATAAAAACAGTGGCAAAATATTTTAATATTTAATTTTAAGTTGTTAAGGTAAAATGCATTATAATAAAATGAAAGCTGGCATCCATAAGTATAGGAGTTGTCATTTATGTTGTATTATTTCTTGCTATTCCCATGCTTGCCCAGTTTTGTAAAAAAAAAATAATAATAATAATAATAACATCATGTAGATATGAATCCTACCAGAGAAACGCACTTCTGGAAAGGATAAGGCACAACCCATTTTACTGTTCTAAGTATGTCCTTTTCAGGACAATATTACACATCCATCTTTGCCAGATCTTGGAACTTATTTACATAACATTGCCTGGCACAAATCCAGTGCACATGGTAATAGTGACTAAGTCAAAATTATATTAAACATTGAGGTCACCCTCAGACTACATATTTAATCAAAATGCAGAGAGAACCCAAAGTAAATTATGTTACTGACCCACTTTACCTTGCATTATTTTTGCATTGAATTATAAGCAAGCATGTGCCTTGTGTAACCTAAAGATTTTAAATAGCAACTCAGTCTACAGTGTTAATGACAGTGATCATCCATTTATATTATTTCAAATCAAATATATAATTTAGCCTTCTTATTACCCTGCCTTCTAGTAATAAGTGCATGAACAGCCAAAAGATTCATATGCGTTAAAGAAAAAGTATCTGCTGATGTACATGTTTGAAATCCCATGTAATTGGAAATAATGTGTCACATTTAATAATGGTCTTTCTCCATTGCAATTCACAATGTTGTACCAAGCTTTTTTAAGCATAAATATTAGAGTAACAAGTATAAAATATGTGGTTACACATTATGTACAAGTCGTGAGATTAAACAAAATATCTTTTTGAAGCCAATACTGAATTTCTTAACTTAGCACCCTGGTGGTAGATGCAAACATTGTGCACACGTGTGAATACGCACACACAGACTTGCTTGATCCCCTGCAATGCATACTGCATCGGTCTCATTTTACCACATGGTGCTTGTTGCTATAAGACTATTGTAATAAAAAATTCCAGTATAGCTTATAAAATTCGAAGTGGGGGCCCTGCTTTGCCACCTTAATTGTGATATGAGCCAGGTTATTTAAAGCAATAAGATCACAGGTATATCACTGGGAAAAGCAGTCTTGCTACAGACTGACACAAATTAGTTAATAAGCATCCATTTTCTGCCATTGTGCTCTGGTATTTTACTTGAATTAGCAGTCCACAAGCTACATCCTAGTTTAAACATTTGGAACTGGAAAGTACTTTTCAGATGCTCTTTGGTACACTGACTATAAAATCATTCTTTGTATAAGTGCACTCATGCAAATAACATAATGGTAGGTCCTACCTTAGTATGTCATTTACACATCTCTCAGTGAGGTATCTTGCCCAGTTTGTGTGACAATTTTGACTACTCTCATCTTGAGTTTTGGCATGCAGTCCTAGAGCTAGTCCATAGCCTCACCCCCACTTACTAGAGTCACTAAGCTTGGTACAGATAACAAAGAAAATTGGGGATCAGAACACTCAAAGGGGCAGCCCTGTAATAATGCCATTTCCATCCCTTTGTTGAGATACAGACACAGGTGGGATATGTAATGTGACTGTGAAAGTGCCTCTGCATCTCAGGAATCCTGTCCATGTCAGTGTCCATGAGGCAATTTTGTTCAGTATGATTTTTTTCTTAGTACCACATGATGTCCTGCCTCTGTACACAGCAAATAAAAACATCTACAGACCCACAATCATTGTGCTTTACTGAAACTAAGCTACACCATTACAGGAATCATGTTTTCAATTATGATTTGCACTTTAGAAACACCAGTAGTCATTAGTAAGATTTGGTGAAAATTCCCATGTCACCTTTTACTAACTGCTGAAAATGTCAACGATAGCTCATGATGCATATTTCCAAATATTGACTGCCTGAAGTTTTACAAGCAAGCAAGGAATTGCCCCTGAGTTAACCTCGACTCATAGTGACTCTATAGAAAGACTCCATACAGCTTTCAGACATTATGGAAAGAGACTTCAGCAGTGCTCTGCAAAGTGGGAAGTATACTTTAGAGAGAGGGTACCATAGATTGCAGGTATCAGGCAACACATGTATTTTGTGCATACTTTAAGAAAATGCTTTTCCTGAAGAGGAATGTAGGTGAATACCTTAAAGGACAACTACGGGAAAATAATTAAAACAGATATATTTTTTAACTTTTCCTTAAGTTTGGCTCATTGCAAACATGTATGTACCAGATAGAAGTAGTCAGTGCTAGTTTTATTCTATTTGTATCCCTGACTGCCCTCCTGGGGGCAGGCATCCTGATGAGAGTTAGTTTTCTTCTAAAGAAAAATCTTCCCCATAATATACGCAAGTCCACTGTATCTGAAAATACAGTGCCCATAGCTGGACTGTCACATTACTGTTCCATTCACTTAGAATGGAAGAACAGACAAGAACAGCTATTTTTCAAAGCCCTCACTAAAAGTATAATTCACTGTCATGCAGTGCTTCTTACAGATGTTTTGGTGCTGACGTGTTAGACATTCTGTGAAAAAAGCTTCCAGAACTAGCAGCTCTTTGCTGAGATAAACAGCCTTTTTTAGACATTTAACTCTGATCTGCTTCAGTTCCTTCTATTGATGTTCATCATGTTACACTGCTGCAGTCATTACACTTGGGTTATCCTGCCGTCAGGCGGTTCCCCAGTCGGCCTGAGTTCCAAAGTCTTGGTCCGGCATTGGTTGCTGTCACTTCCTCCCTGACGTCAGTGTGACAGGGGTATATAAGATGCAGCCGACGCCATTTTCTTCAGTCTTTCTTGCCGTGCGGTGCCCGAAGCAAAAGCAGTTCACAAGTGCCGGTCGGCCGTCTCCTGAGATTTTCATTCCGAATCCAGAACCGAAGTCTTCTACAAAGCTAAGTACCCCGTTGGGGAAACTTTTACTTGCCTCAGACCAGTGTCAGTAAAAGTTAATAACTGTATTTCTTGTGGGAAGCAAATACCTCATAAGGATTTCCATTCCTATTGTATCCCATGCCTAGGCCCTGACCACGACGTCACTGGTTGTCGGATTTGTGCTAGGTTTAACAAGCATACTATTAAATGTCGGTTTGATTTTGCCCAACATTATTTTGGTAGAAAATTCAATTATACCATGCCATCGGAACATCCGATGACTGGAATACACAAAAAGTGCAAAGACAAGGATAGGCATCCGAGGCCCAAAACTGACGACGAAGCCTCTTCTAGGCCAGTCCCCGGTTCTCCGGTTTTCAGCGAGGTGCCTTTGCAGCCCCTGATGACCGCTTCTGTAGAACCACAAGCCACCTCTGACTCCCACGTGGAGATGGCTGGGCCTTTGGACGCACAAGTTCTTCAGCCTACTGAGGCTAACCTTTCAGAGGGATCCGGAGTAGATGAGCAACCCACAGCTACAAAAGGTGTCTTCAGACCTACTCAGTTAAGCAATAAACCCTCAGCTAAGTCTAAGCCTCCATTAAAGTCAAAGAAACAAATACAGCATTCTCCAGGACAGGCCTCCATGCCTAAGAAACAAATGCTCAAAATGGCCAAAGACCTAATCACTCTGATCAGGGGGTCCCATCCCCCTCCTGATAAAAGGCCTTGACAGGATGCAGACTATGACTCATCTGACCAGGTGTCCATCTCTTCTGATTCATCCTCAGACATAGGATATTCTTACCCCCTTATGAGGATTCTGATGCTGAGGAATCTATTCCATCAGCCTCACCGCCTGAGGACTACTCCTTTGGGGAAACCCTACATACCATGAGGGAGTATTTCCACTGGGAAGGCCAGGATTATTCAGAATCCAAGAAAAGGCTCAGAGACTTCCTTTTATTACCTAAACACAGACCACTTGCTATTCCGCCAGTGTTAGATATTGTGGATGATGTGTATACTGAATCCAGCTTAAATCCTGATTCCTTACCTCCAGCCCCTGTTAAACCTGACAGATACTACAGAGTCCCTGACTCACATACATTTCTGTATAAAAACCCTGTAGCTGACCCTGAAACTATTTTTCAGGGACCCAAAGGAGTTAAGGCCTCATCAGCCAAGAATCCAGTTCCCTCTGATAGAGATTCCAGAGCATTAGACAGATGGGGAAAGAAAGTATATATGTCTGCAACTTTAGCAATGAGAGCCTTAAATTGCCAGTTTCACATGCTAAAATATCAGCAATTTTTACTGTCTCAGTTAAAACAAAAAATGCTTCCAGAATCAGATCCTCCTAATTTTAAAGAAATGCAGGATTTATTGCATGCAGCTGAACAAGTGGGAAAGCATACTTTGCAATGTGGTTTTGATTCTCTAGAGGCCTCCTGCAGAGCAGCAGTTACAGGCTCTGTCATTAGAAGACATGCTTGGTTAAAAGAACATACGTTACCAGATCATGTTAAAGCAAAATTATTGGATGCATCTTTGCAGCAGGATGTGTTATCTGGAGTTAAGGCAGAAGAGGTACTAAATAAAATGGAGGATAAGGCAAAATATATTCAAACGGTGAAGGATTTCTTACAGGTTCAGCCTCGTAGATTAAGCAGGAACTGGCCAACTAAGAATTGGTCCTTTCCAATTACAGACAGACCTCAAAGGGGAAGATATAGACATCCAAGAGGTTGAGGTCAAACACAAGGTACTTACAGGCCTCGACAATGGGTTGCATCAGGCCAGAAAGAAGGGGAAGACAGGCCCCAACCATATAAAAAACAGCTCCAATGACTTCCCACTACAGCTGCCAAACAAATCCTTCTTGGCAGCCCCCTTGGGAGGAAAACTGGCACTCTTCTACCACAATTGGAAAATGATCACCAAAGACAAATGGATTCTCAACATTGTATTTCAAGGTTACAGGTTCCACTTTCACACTTTGCCAAGGTTAAAAGGAATGCCAAATCTGCCACCAAATCAATGGGCAGAGGCTCAAAAACAAATTACAGCACTCATGGATATGAGAGCTATTCAAAAGGTACCATCACAGGAGCAAGGACAAGGATTTTACTTAAGACTATTTCTGGTACCCAGAAAGGAAAAAGCCTGGAGGCCCATTCTGGATCTTTCATCGCTAAACACTTACCTGGATGTTCCAAAATTCAAAATGTTGACATTACAGCAGCTTCTTCCCATGCTGGGCAAGAAAGCGTGGCTCGTGACTTTGGACCTCAAAGAGGCATACCTGCATTTCCCTATCAGACAAAACTGCAGAAGATACCTCAGATTCATAGCGGGTTCAATGCACTACCAGTTCTCTGCACTGCCCTTTGGCTTATCTACTGCACCCAGGGTCTTCACAAAGTGCCTGGCACCAGTAATTGCATTTTGCAGACAGAAAGGAATTCAAATTTATCCGTACCTGGATGACTGCCTGATTCAAGCAGAGAGCAAGGACATTCTTCTAAAGCATCTGACGTTCATAAAAAGGTTATTAAGTTGCCTGGGGTACACTGTAAATGAAAAGAAATCAAAACTAGTGCCCTCACAAGAGATTATATTCCTGGGTGCCAGCTTGAACACAACGGCCCAGATGGCTTATCTCATGCCAGACAAACAAGGACAACTGACTCAATACTTTCAATTGATGGCAACAAAGACCCAACTCCCTGCAAGAAAAATTCTGCAGGCCTTGGGTTACATGGCATCTTGCATACTATTAATTCCATATGCCAGACTGCATATGAGGAAACTACAATGGTACCTAAAGAATGTATGGTCGCAACACTGTCAAAGTTTGGAAACAGTTATACCACTAATCCCTTGTCTTCAACAGGAGTTTCAATAGTGGGCTCAAGCTTGTCACCTCAACAAGGGACAGCCTTTTACACAACCCACAGCCAGGAAAACACTGACAACAGATGCATCAGATTACGCCTGGGGAGCACACATGGCAGGCAAATGTATTCAGGGCACGTGGCCCGCAGAACAAAGGGATCTTCACATCAATCAAAAAGAGATACTAGCTGTACAAAATGTGCTTATAGCTTTCAAGGACCTGCTGCATCCAGGACAACTACTACTAAAGACGGACAACACCATAGTTATGTGGTACATAAACAAGCAAGGGAGCACTCACTCCCACCCCCTATGCAGACAAGCTATGACCTTGTGGAACACAGCTATAAACCTTCAAGTTCATCTGCAAGTACAATTCCTGCCAGGAGACAAACACACTGGCAGACAACTTAAGCAGAAACATCATGGATCCCCATTAATGGGAGTTGAATCCACAAATATTCAGAATGATAACACAGAAATGGTGGAGCCCGGACATAGATCTGTTTGCATCCCCAATAAACTGTCAGCTACAAAAATTCTGCACAAGGAGTTACCATCCACAAGCATGGAAAGTGGATGCCCCCATTCAGCTGGGAGAACCTACAAGTATACGCTTTCCCACCACTACCTCTCCTGCAAAAGGTACTCATAAAAGCCAGGCAGGAAGAGCCAAAGATGATCCTGATTGCACCACACTGGCCACGCCAGCACTGGTACCCAATCTTAAGGAGCTTAGCACAAGAACCACCCTGGATTTTGCCTCAAATCCCACATCTTCTGACTCAGCACAACAAACAAATACTATACAGCCAGCTAAAGACCTTAAACCTAGCTGCACGGAAGATTCCTTAGTGAAGCAAGCAATGCCTCTCTCCAAAGCTGTTATGGATGTCATTCTGGAGGCCAGAAGACCTAGTACCAGGAAAGCCTATTCGGATAAATGGAAGAGATTCTGTGCCTGGAACCAAGCTCACAGCCTTGGCCCTCTTGTTCCAAACATTCCTCAGATACTACAATACTTAACTGAGATGCTGGACAAAGGACTCTCCTTCTCATCCATCAAGATCCACGCCTCTGCCATCTCTGCTCATTACAAAACGGATCCACCAATTTTCTCTAATCCTCTGTTAAAACAGTACTTCAGAGGGGCTAAAAACATAAGACTGCCCCATAGAGCACCTACTCCAACCTGGGACCTCAACTTTGTTTTGGAGAAGCTAACTTTACCTCTTTTTGAGCCAGCCAACACAGCAGAATTAAAATATATCTCTTGGAAAACTGCTCCTGACAATAACATCAGCATGAAGAGTTTCAGAATTACAGGCACTAATGGCAGTGGAACCTTTCCTCATTTTCCACCAGGATAGGGTGTCTTTAAGAACTAACCCTACTTTTATGCCAAAGGTGGTATCCAGTGAGGCTCTAAACCAAACTATTCACCTGCCAACTTTTTATCCTAAACCACAGAATAAAGGGGAGATACTACTGCACTCTTTGGACATTCACAGGCAGTTACGCTTCTACTTGGACAAAACCAAAGCTTTCAGAAAATCTGAGCAATTTATGGTAGCATATGCTGCAGGAGCACAGGGAAAAGCCATTTCAAAACAGACTATTTCAAAATGGATAGGACATTGTATACGTTTCTGCTACACATACCATGGAAAACCTGTACCTAGCAGCATTAGATCTCACTCCACCAGGGCAACACCCACTTCAACTGCCTACCTCAGGGGAGTACCTACCAAGGATATTTTGGAAGCAGCAATTTGGAGTTCTGTAGATACCTTCACCAAGCATTACCATCTGCCTCTATATTCTAAATCCAGAGCTGGCTTCACCACTGCAGTGCTGCAGGGCCTCATAGCCACCCCTAATGTCTTATAGAACCAGCCACCCTTCCTCAGCTTTGGGATTCTACCCAAGTGTAATGACTGCAGCAGTGTAACACGATGAACATAGTACAGTTTTGTACCTACCATAAATGTAGATGTTCGAGTGTATACACTGCTGCAGTACAGGTTACCCTCCCTCCTTCCCCTCTTACTGGCTGGTACGTACCTATGTCTTCTACCCATTACTACCTAAGGGGAGTATTTGCTGGTAGCTGTAAGTTGTTTTTTGCTTTTCTTATGTATGTTTTATTAGCAATTGGAATTTGCCTACATACTTAGAGGCGCCTGACATCTGGGGCAAGAAAAACTGAAGAAAATGGCGTCGGCTGCATCTTATATACCCCTGTTGCACTGACGTCAGGGAGGAAGCGACAGCAACCGATGCTGGACCAAGACTTTGGAACTCAGGCCGACTGGGGAACCGCCTGATGGCAGGATAACCCAAGTGTAATGATTGCAGCAGTGTAGACACTCGAACATCTACATTTATGGTATGTACAAAACTGTACTTTACCTCTCCCATATTCCAACCCCCTGCTAGCAAGAGTATCACATTTCCTGCCCTGCAAGGTTCAGCTATTCAGCCAGCTATGCATGACAATACACATAAGCAGATTTGCTTGCAGTCTGCCTGGTGTATCATTAAAAGTGTTCCCTCATCTCTCTCCTTACTCCTATCATCTGATTAACACTTTTACAGTAAATCAGGTTACAAAAATGCTTTTACCAATCCTTGATATAAGGTGTTTGTGTTCCTCTTAACATGCCTGTAACATACACAAATGACAACCAGGGGAGCCCACAGGATTTTTTGTAGGGGGTTGCAACCCCAGAGCCCACCACACTCAGCCCACCCTAAACAGCCATTCCAGTGTCCCAGTCATACCTCTCAACCATACCGGATTTCTCGGTTTTTACTGTTTTTTGAGGTCCAAATAATGGGGTGCCATGATTCCCAAATGGCACCTCTTAATTTCCAATTTCCCAGCTTTTTTTTTAATTCCACCCCCACGACTTTTTGAGCTGATGTCATCATGTGCGGAGGCATGCACGATGACATCAGCAGCCTGCCAGCCTCAAGGGATTCACTGTAATTTTCTGACAACAAGTAGCATGCGAGGCTATTGGAAACTTGGAGTGGAGGTAAGCCAAGCCACAAAACACAATAGTTGCTCTGCATTTGCTATTTAGTTCTGCCACAAGCATTTGCTATTTGAATTACTGACTTCACTTTTACTGCCATGAGCAAGCATACGTGCATTTTGATGATGGTTCCAGTGTGTTTGGCTCTGCCATGAGCATTTACTGGTCGCACTTGTGGCTCTGCCTATTTGAATTACTGGTGTATAATTGATGAGGGTCACTTGGTGTGCATATTCTGAAGTGTGTAAGTACAATTTAGTCTGGACAGCAATATTTTTATTCTGCCACAAGCTTTCACTGGTAGCACTTGTGGCTCTGCATATTTGAATTACTGGTGTGTAATTGATGAGGGTCGCTCACTATGCATATTCTGAAGTGTGTGTGTGTGTGTGTGTGTGTGTGTGTGTGTGTACAATTTAGTCTGGACAGGAATCTTTTTATTCTCCATTTCATCGACCACGTATTTACTAGAATATTACTTTCTAAAAGAGGTCCATGCTTGTTTTTAGTGATACAGTTTGGTTGTGCATACAAAAGTGTTGCAGGAACATATCTGGAAACTATACACTTCTGCTGTCTTACTTTAATCTGCACCATTGCCAAGGCTGCTCCTTTATTTGTACAGCATCTAATGGGAGTATGTGCAATTGACATAGGGCATCAGGGGTTACAAATGCCCTTGCTCCATATCTCTTTTTATCTGAGAACTTGTAACAGAACTACTTTTAGTTCCAAACTTTGTCTGTAAGGTAGACCCTACTTTTGTTCCTAACATGGAAACACATGTGAAGTTTCATATATGCATATTCATCCTTACTTAGTAAGACAGCATGCCTGGTTTGCATATGGCATTTTCTACACTACCTCATGTATCATTTGTCAGCTGGAGTAACAAAACATTAGCCATAGAATGGTTCCATCATTGCAGCTTGTTTGCAACTCATGTAAAAATTGGGAGTATTAGTTTTTTTGTTTTAGCTCCATTTTCTTCCTAATTTAGTAAAGCTAATTAATGTAGTCAATATATATGGGAATTATCTCAAAATGTCATTGCAGTTATTATATTTTGAAGAAATTGACCTAACAGATTATCTGAAGGAAAGAGAGGATGAATGCCTAAGTGCAAGCAAAACAATAAATAAATAATAGTTGTATTGATGCAAACCCATGTAAACACATTGCTTCCCAATACATACTACACCAGAAAAAAACAATACATGCTGCTCGATTCCCTGTTGTGTAGCCCCTTATTTTATTGTAGTTCTTCATTCATGCCCTGTATGAACAAGCCTGCTGTTGTATTAGGATGTCATCTGGTGTTCACATTGTGTTTCTGAAGAATGGCTCCCCTTCTTCTGCAAAGAATTATTATTAAGAAGTAGTCATCATAAACTTATTCTGTATTACTATTAGTACCACAACACAAAAGCAAATGATCTGGCCTGAAATAAACTACTTACACAGTATTTTATATTCAGTATAGTATTCTAGAAACCATGCTGACAGCTTGCACATTAGGTTTGAAATATAGTACTTTAAAGGGAGTGGATGCTGCAGTCCTGTGAATGTCCTCCTTTGGAGGAGGTACCTAGTAACTATGAACCTGTTATCAGTTTGCCATCCATTCCCTATTGAAATATTACTAGCTTATCATTTTTTTAATGTAACATAGGCAGTTTATTTTTCAAGGGCAGCGAGCACTTTACTTGTAAATGAAACAATGAAATATAAAGTTGTTTGCTAGCAGCAACCTTTACATTAGTTACAGATCTCTTTTAATGTGGAATTATTTAGATTACTTTAATTTCTGCAGAGGTTGTGCATATTTACTGATAATAGTGGATTGTAGAAGTCTGAGTAGACTTTTATGATGGCAATATTCTGAATGGGGCAGTTTTGTCATTATTCGATCATGCATTTTGTTTCACTGTTTATTGGAAAAATGTTCAAAATAAATGTAAAATGTACTCTTTAACAAGTGTGCTTTATTATACAAGGAATATAATTTAATACAGTTAGGAAGGTGTATCAAAGATCATATGTATGTTTCATGTGCAAGGGGCCTATGATTTGAAAATAGTCCAAAGGTAAACTTTATCAGCCACTGGCCAGATGCATTTTCTTTAAATGTGGGTTTCAATGCTGTTTCAATGCATGTGAGTTTCAAGAGCAGAGAAATTTTAATGCTAAGTCTATTTTCATCGTGAGACTATGTTGCTTTATTTAGCAGATGTCTATTAGTGTTTGTGGTATAAAATGTAAAATAAAAGTTTTAAATGAAATCCAGATAATCATTGTAGAAGTAAATCAGTATGCACAATACAGTGTTTATGGTAAATGGGGTGAAATAGCCAAGTAATCGGACATTGGAATGGTTGTGGGGGACTCTAGGGCCATATTTTAGTTGTCTGTTCTTCAGGTTATGTTTGAAAGCTGGTATCCCACAATTCCATTGGAGTGGGTGTAGTCACATAATTATGAATGCAAATGTTATGCTAATCAGCATACAGATTTGTACCTATTTTTCATAGGCCTTTGTTCAGATTTTTGATGTTTCCAGGTTGAGAGGTATGGTCACAGTACTTGGTTACTTATCCCCAGTTGCCATAAACGCTCTTCAAAACTCTGTGTGCATACTGTTTTATGCTTTGCTTCTGCAATGGTTAGAGATATTTGGATTTAATTTACAACTGTTATTTAAAATTTTATAGCACAAACACTAACAGACATTTGCTAAACAAAGCAATAGTCTTACAATGAAAACAGACTTAGCATTAAGACTTATCTTTATTTGAAACTCACATTCACTGAAACAACATTGAAACTCACATTCAAAGAAAATGCATCTGGCCATTGGCAGGTTGTTTACCTTTGGGCTGTTTTCAAATCATAGGCCCCTTGCACACATTTTTAAGACCATGCAAATGTTATTTGATTCACCTTCCTTACTGTATTAATTAGAATTGAATTATATCCCTTGTATAATACAGCACCACTTGTTAGAGCGTGTTTTAAATTTATAGTTTTGAACATTTTTCCAGTAAGCAATGAAACAAACCATATGAACCAATAATGACAAACTGCCCAATTCAGAACATTTCAACCATAAACATCCACTCAAACTTCTGTCATTACAGTTCACCAATATCAGTCAATATGCTCAATCTCTGCCGAAGTAAAAGTCATCTGAATAATTCAGCATTAAAGAGATCTGAAAATAATGAAGAGGTTGTTGCTAGAAATCAACTTTATATTTCAGTGTTTCATCTACAAATTCAGTGCCTGCTTCCCTTAAAAAATAAATTACCTATGTTACATTTAAAAAATGATAGTATATTGCAATAGGGAATGGGTGACAAGCTGAAAAACAGGTTCATAGTTACTAGGCATCTCATCCAAAGAAGGACATACTCAGCACTGCAGCACCCCATCCCCTTAAAATGCAAATCTACATGCTGTGGGAGTAGAACCTACAGCCCTCTACATCAATAGGTAAGTATGCTACCTGCTATGCTACTAACACTGCTTTAAAGTTCTATACTTCAATAGTGATACCATTTTATGAACAAAACAGTTGCACATTTTAAGCAGACTTAGCATGAGCAGCAGTAAACATCTCTTCCCTTGAAGCACACAATTCCTTGAAAATGCACTTGAAAATAAATTCCACCTGCTAACTTTAAATAGGTCATTTCACTGTCTCTTTCACACACACACCTCAACCTCTTTGTGCAAGAAATCTGGACAAAGCCTAAAATAGATAGGGACAGATTATAAATATTGCTCTCATGAACTTAAAAAATTGCTAGAATAACAGGATTTGTGTTAGTATGCATTTTTCTAAAGGATATGACATCTAAAACTCAAATGTCTGTTATTTAGCAACTTCAATCTATTTCAGGAGGAATACGGGGCAAAAATGTGGACATTCTGCAAAAACCTGGACAGCTGAAGGGTATACTACCTTACTCTTATACACACACACACACACACCATACCTCTCAATCTCTTAGCACAAGAAATCTGGACAAAGCCTGTTATAATGTTGGGGACAAAGGCCAAAAACAAGGGACACATTTAGAAAATTGCTAGAATAACAGGATTTGTGTTAAAATGCATTTTCTAAAGGATATGAAGTCTGAAACTCAAATACATGTCATTATTTAGTAACTTTAATCCTTAGCTCATCCCAATGATTTGTCAAAAAATAGAATTTTTATGAGGAACAGACCAAAAATATAAGGAAAGAATTTAGACATTCTTTGAATCTGTACACTTGAAAGATATGACACACATACATCCTCCTACCTCCTTAGAAAGTGGATAGAACAACAAGGTTTGCATTAGTATACACTTGTTGATGATATGAAGTCTAAAACTCAAATGTCTGCCATTATTTTCTGACTTCAGTCTTCAATGATTTGCCAGAAAAAAAACACAATTTTATGAAAAACAAACCAAAAATGTGGTGCAAAAATATGGATAATTGTGAGGTATGACCCCCTGCACACACTGCTACCCCCCCTCTTACACACACCTACCTCCCTCTTACAAACACACAGACCTACTTCTTAAACACACACACACACACACACACACACACACACACACACACACACACACACACACACACAGACACACACACACACACACACACACACACACACACACACACACACACACACACACACACACCTACCTTTACCTACTTCTTATATCCACACACCCCTACCTATTTCTCATACACACACCCACATCTTAAACACACACATGCACACACCTACCTCTCATTTGTACCTTCATCTTCAGGAATTCAAATTCCGTGTGGGCGCAGAAGATAAAGACATAAACCATCAGTCGCACAGAAGCAGAAGTGTCTGTGTGACTGGATGCAAAGGACATTCTTAAAGAGGAATGCCCTTAAAAAAATAAATAAATAATCTCCCAGCCAGCCAGTTCCAGGGGGGGTGCAAATGAACCCCCTTGCAGCTGCCTGCGAGCACCATTGATTACAACTCATCTTGACCACTGACAGATAGGGCTCTCTCTGCAATTAATACTCTACTCATAAAGAATATTCATATTTGCCTTACCAAGAATTTCACTCTTCTGCCTTGTTATCCCTTACACATACTACTGATGTCTCCTTATATGCTATTGTCTGCATGTATTTCTTAGTGTTATGTTTGTTTTTAGTCAACTTAAAATATTATTTCCTTCATGCTATGCTGCGCCTGTCTCACTGTTGTGAACAGTGTGCATACTGTTCTTCAATATTGTCATCCATTGCAAGCTCCCAGTACAAGTTTCTCTATTCACTTTTATCCGAAATTTCACATATTTCCTCAAGATGCTAGATAAATCAGACTACCTCCAACAATATGTTTCATACTACTGTCATTTTTATATACCTGTGACTGTTGCATTTCTATAAATATATGAATATACTTACAGCAGGGATCAAGCTTGAAAGGCCATTTAGCCATGAACATCAACAAAGCAAATGTGATAACAGCACTTAGGATTATACATAAGCATCAACTCATATGTACCACAGGGATGGACTATGGCTTCAGAAAAGGAAAAAAGTGCAAAGGTCAAACTTTGGGTGTTGAATAGCCGTGTTGTAACATCAAATGTATAGACTGCCCATGGCATCAACACTGCTTAAAGACAACGATTATAAGAGCTTCTATAAAGTTAGAAGCAAGAGCAATCATGTAGATAAGACACTTTTCGGTTATCTTAGCATCTACAAGTGCATAACTTGTGAATCCTGATTAATAACAATGGCTCCATCTTTCAGTACAACAAGGGGCAAGCCCAGCTAACAGGTATCATGCTGAGAGATGACTCCATTACACAAACATCACTTCTCAAATCACTGTTCAGCAACAGGAGATGAAGGAAGTGTGATGTATAGGCATGGGAACCCTAAGTCAGAGATACAGACAGTGGCTTATCATTTTCACATAGAATCCTAATCATTTTCACATGGAATCCTAACAGTAGCATCAGATGAGGCTAGAGAAGTACCACAGAGGGAACCAATCTTTAAACTGAAGACACTCATTAATATTCACATGGTACCAGTGTCACAAAACTGTTACATCTCAACATGGATTGGACACCAGATAGTAGTTCAAAAACATTTACATCCATACTTGTGCAATCTCTAATCCACTGTACCATCTGACTATCAATTAATTACTCATTTCCTTACATGTGTACCATACAGATTGCTTTTACATGTCACATAAAAAGGCATATTACCATTTGAAAGGCAGGCATGATTGCTGATACAGACTCTTGTTAACATATTGTGGCATTTATATACAACTGTGAATTATACTATAGTGCAGGAAATGGAATACTCTGCTCTCTACAGCAGATCGCACAACAGTATCATTCTGGCCTCCAGGTACAATTTAAAACAATATGTAAGCCAACTGATATGCACACTTGGTGAGAAATTCATCTTCTAGAAACTGAATACGCAGAGAGGCATATCTGACTATCAGAACATGTTTGAAAAAAAGTGTATGAAGCACCACTGGGAACCCCTTTCTTCTGCAATACCACTGTTGGACCATTAATTCTAATGTAACAACCTTGCAGCAGGATCTCTAATCTCGACTGACAATTGGAAGAGTACTGTTGGGGTCAAGCGATATGACCTTGTCTCACGTGTCTACTATTCACCTCCTATTTTCTAATTCTTCTCTGTTTAGTATATATTTTCAAGAAATTGCCTCCTTTTAGATATTACCATGCTTTATGTTACTTTTGGGATGGGAAGAAAGATAAGAACGTGTTAAATATGAATTCTACTGCTTAGTCCTTTTACTTGTCATCCACTAGCAAACATTTCCTCCATAAACTATCCCTCACTGATTATAATCTTACTTTTCTGCCTTTTATTTATTTATTTGTTAACTGGGTTAGTCTGGCTAAGCTTTTGGCTCCTTTTCAGCAGACACCTGGGGAGAAAAGCTCCTCAGGACTAGAAAACAATTATTACTACAATGTTGCTAAAATTTAATAATCAGCTATAGGATCTTACAAGCAGAGACCAGGAGAGAAAAAAAGCTCTTCAGGCAATTCAATTATACAGAGTATTAACATCTGACAGACAAGTATGTGAGTTGTTACAAACAAGGTTTTAAACAATTAGCAGAAGAAAATGTGACTAGTTGCAGTATTATATAAGCTGCTTAGAGCAAAATGAGTTAATAGTTAGGCAGATGCTTATTTAAAGTGGGTAGGATCTAGTTGTATAGGAGGTAGGAAACAAGAAAGGAAAGTAAGAATGTCTAGTAGGAGATGTAGGGGAGGTAGAGTATAGGAGACAGACTAGACAGGTAGGTTGTTTTGAGATTGTAAGAATTAAGAGTGGTTGGAGACAGAAGAAGGGAAGAGGTAGAAGAGGCAGGGGAATAGTGTTAGAGATACATTAAGAGTGAGGTGGTGAAATAGGAGAAAGGATGGTGGTTTCAGGGTGGTTGACTACAATGGCAAGACCACTTTGTTTTTAGGTATTCCCTTGTGGCTAATTTGAAACTTTTGCTATGCTGGAGGGATTTTATTTTCAAGGGGAGTTGGTTCCAGGATATAGCTGGGTTATAGTTATAGAGAAGGCAGCCTATTTTGGTTTTGGGTTTGTAGATGTCTAATAACTCTTGATTTGAGCTGCGTAGCATCCTAGCAGGGGAATATTTGGATATGATAGTGGAGATGCTGGGGCAGAAGGAGGGTAGATAGAGGATAGAGTGGATGATTTGTAGTTGGTATAGCTGAAGCAGCTGAGGGAATTCTAGCCAGTCTAGTTGCTGTAATGCTAAGCAGTGTTGTGACTTGTAGGTTTGGTTAGCTGCAAATCTGGCGATCATATTATAGGTAGTTTCAAGCTTGGAAATAAGTGTAGAATTTAGGTTTGAAGCCTGGGGGAGAGTTATTTGGGCAGTGTTAGTTAAGTAGTTACTGGTTTAATTTCTGTTTAGTGTTAGCTCTGTTTGACATATTAACTAACTAATTACTCTTTACTTTTATACAGCCTCTTCTCTAACAGTCACCATATTGACTGTATTTTAACTTTGTATACTGTATGATAGACCTGCATACTGTTTCCTGCTCATATCCTAAGTGTAATGTCTACTATAACTCTGTACATCGTCTCAATGCTCTACTGCTTCTCATGTAAAAATGCTAATGGTTTTCATGTTTTTATGTAAATTTGTGGATGATAAAAAAAAAATGGAACTTACAAATGCTAATGTTTTTGATTTCTATGTAAATTTGTAAAACTTTTCTCCCCAGGTCTCCTCTGAAAAAGGGCCATCAGCTCAGATGGACTATCCCTGTCAACAAATGTGAAATAAATAAATAAAAGATTATATTAAGTTTTGACTGCACTCCACAAAATGTGTATGTGACCCTTATTGGCTGTGTGCCTGCCATGAGGGTCAGCAACCATGGGTCCAAATATCTACTGGCCGGGAGGTGTCTAGTTGTCCAGCCCTGGTTACCTTGAATAGTTCTGTTGAGAGAAAGCTGGACATAAACCAATAAACCTGTCAAACATGAACTGAGGATTGCTACACTCTGTTGGCTCGCTCACAGGATGCAGTTTGTAAGTAGATAACATGGTGGTAAGAAGGAGGCTGGACATCTGATCTATCCAGAAGACAAGATAGAAGTACAGTGCAGCCAAGCTGCTTTGCTTGGGATACAGAGTACTACTCATCAGGAGGTCAGGGCAGAAATGGTGTTGAAATGTTAGTGAGAGAAGTCATCAGAAGTCAGTGGGCAACATCAGCTGAATTAGCAACAGTCTCATGGCAATCAGACTCCAGTGTAATGAAAATGGCTGTATTCATAACCTCGGCCTATGACCCACAGCAAGGTTGTGATACTGATGAAAGGAGTTCATTCAGACAACAGTTGCAGGACCTACTATAGACAGCAGGACAACATGAATTGGTTTTGATAATGGGTGACTTGAATGAATATACTGAGACAGACAAAACAGGAGAAGAGGACAGCCTGGCTCTCCACATGGGGCTGTACATGGATGGGCCTACAGGAATAAGGGAGAGGCCATTTGAGAAGTTTGTCTGCCAAATTGCATGATAGGAGTGAACACATGTTTCAGAAAGAGAGACTGTCACAAATTTACATCCAAGAGTGTCCAATATGCAATTCTGGTAGACTTCTCCTAGTAAGAAAAGTGTGCAAGGGTATAATCAATGATTTCAAAGCCACCCCCAGAGAAACAGTTGCCCCACAGCATAAACCCCAAGCAGTGTTGAAAGAGGGCTCTAAGGTCAACGGAGATCATACTCCAGACCTGGAAGCTGACTGCAGAGAACTTTATATTTTATTATTTTATTTTATTTTACATTTGTTGACTGGGAGTATCTGGCTGATCTATTGCCCTTTTTCAGCAGAGGCCAGGGGAGAAAAGCTCCAAAGATATACAATGCAATAAAAATAGCAATACAGATACATTTCAATAAAAACAGCAATAGAGAATTTTGATAGTTAAAATACGTAAGCTGCATACATGTATATTGTTGACAGATAAAACAGTACTATAAACAAAAAGGAGAATGTTAAAACAAGTAGAATAAGTTGTAGGTTTTAGTTTAAAAAGAGAGTTGAGTAAATATAAGGTTTGGTATGCACAGTAGCAGAAACTTAAAAGGTTACATAAGAATTTCAGGGAGCAGAGTATAGAAGAAGCTTTGGAGATTGCATAGAAAGCATAGGATGGTTAATGGTTAGTTTTAGTAAGTTAGTTTGACTGTACTATAAAAGGTAGGGAATGCTGGCAGGTGGATGCTGGCATCACTTTGTAAAGGGTGTCTGACTAAGTTAAAATAGTTCAAGGATGTACTCAGGGCTCCAGCACACCAAGTAGAGGAGGAAATAGGTGTGGCTGAAGAAGAATGGCAGCACCTCAAAACTGCATGTGTGAGAAGTCATGAAGTGATATGTGGCCAAGCCAGTTATGTTAATAAGCTACTTAAGGAAATTGGGCAGTGCTTCAGTCCCGGAAGTCTCTAAAACAAAGAAGGAAAAAGTGGGAGATAGAAAACACCATCCAGACTAGGAATGATTACTGCTTGCCTAACAAAGAAGCTAAGAAAGGAATTGCAATAGTGAAAAAAGGGCATTGGGGGCATTGTAACACCTTCTAGAAAAGTACTTTCTAGGTGCCTCAAAGAAACTACATTAGGTTACAAGGCAAAGACAGACACAGAAAGATAGACAGTCAGACACCCTTTATGAAGTGATGCCAGCATCAACCTGCTCACTACTCCAGAGGACATCAAAGGCAGATGGAAAGAGTATTGCCCGCAGCTTCTGAAAGAAGTAAACTCCAGTGAAGCTGTACTGCCCCAGAAATAGCCTACAATGAGAGAAGAAGAAAAGCCCACCATAGAAGAAGTAAGAACAGCACTAAGGAAAATGAAGCTGTGGAAAGTAGCAGACTCGATGAGGTCACAGCAGATATGACAAAGATGGTGGGTGAGACAGGATGTAAATGACTTCTGCTGGTACTCATAGCAGTGTGGTGAGAATGGTGTATCCTAGATGACTGGAGAATAAGCATACTTATGCTGGTGTACAGCGAAACTGATATATATCTATATACATATATGTATGCGTAAACCATATACATACATATATAGGGTCTATATCACATTGTCAAATGTTGAAAATGTCGAACGGATAAAATGTCAAAAGTGCCGTTCATCGAAACTGTTCTTAGCCCTACACACACCCCCGCTAATTATATATACCAATGCCGAGATCACACTACAGTGAGGAAAGGGCAAATTTTCTGATCCTCACTGTACTGCGATCCCACAAAAAACTTTTCGATGAACGTCACTTTCGACATTTTAGCCGTTCTACATTTTCAGCATTCGACAATGTGATATAGACTCTATATATATATATATATATATATATATATATATATATATATATATAAAATCTGTGTGTGTGTATAATCCACTCCATTTTACACAGGAACATCACACTTAGTAGGATTATATCCACACATTAACTCATATGTATTACAGGGAAGGGCCATGGCTTCATCAAAAGAAAAATGGTGCAAAATGCCAAGTTTGGTTTTAAACAACTAAACTGTAATTTCTAACTACAGTCAAGCCAGCAAATGTACTAAATGCCCTTGGCAACAACACTGCATAAAGACAGAACATTATAAGGCATTCTCTAATGTTAAAAACAGATCAGTTATGCAGATAACACACCTTTCATGTGTCTTCGCATCTACAAGTGGCTAACTTGTGAAGCCAGATGAAAAACAAAGACTCTGACTCTCAGAAGAGGAAGGGGCAAGTTGAGCTAACAGCTATCATGCTGAGGAGATGAATTCACAATGCAGATATCATGACTCCTCAGTCTAACTTCAACTGACTGTTCAGCCACAAAAGATGGATGAGGTGTTATGCATATTCATGGGAACAAATAGTCTAGCCAAGATACAGATGTGCTGTATCCAGGACTGTTTGTAAGCTTCTGCTCTTCAGTTTTTCCCTTAGATCTGCTAGTTCTCCCCTCCCCTGCACTTTTACTAGCTTATTAGTCTAGCATTTTACCAGACTTCTTGTAGCAATTATTGTAGCGCACAAAAGGGCTACCACCACTAAACATTCTACAAGGAAACAGCTCCAGTACTTATTATTAATGCCCACCCCTCTAGGCATGTCTAAAGGTCAGTTTCCTGTGCTTTCTCCTATTAACCTGGTTAACTTGGGCATCCTGAGGCAATGTAGCAACTGCCTTATGTACACTGACAACCCTCTTCTCTTACCTCCCAACACTCAGACTTGCGAGAGATGCACTTATATATCCAAACTGGAAGCCACGCACTCTCCAGCCAAGACTGAGATAGCTGGTCAAGAGGAGAAGGTCAACACTTGCCCCACACCACACGGAACACATAGCCATCCAGAACACACTCCAGCACTGGCTTCACATAAAAACACAAACCACACACCCACCTTTGCGGAGGCTCTCAATAAAAATTTACCCAAACAGCAGAGACCTCCAAGGCAGAAACGTACTCGACCACCACAACACACTAATCACGAGACATGTAACTATCGTAACAGTGTGTCACTCAACCAAAGCCTCTAAGGTGAAACAGGATGCCCAACATACTAGTCATAGGTGACTCGATAGTGAGGCACACTGATGTTCCACTCAGTAGGTTGAATAAGGAGAAAGTAAGTCAGCTGCCTGTCAGATGCCAGGATCCGCCACATAATGCATGTACTCTGGTCCCTCAACAACAGGTACAAATATAGCTCTATCATTGTACATGTGGGTGTGAATGACCCGAGACATACCTCCCTGGACTACATGAAAAGAGGCATGGAGGAGCTCTCAGATTATGTAGCCCAGGCAGGTAAGACCCTAGCCCCGAGCAGCCTCCTACCGTCACTCAGAATGATACCACAGTACAAGCAGAAAATGATTGATTTTAACAAATGGCTAAGTTACTGGTGTCATTCTAAGGGGATCCAGTGTCTGCCTGGGATGACATGATTGACAGACCTTGATGCTTTGCCAGAGATGGCCTGCGTTTGTCACCCCTGGGCTTCCAGATGCTAGCCAAGGCTCTTGCCACCCCTATAGTGCCTTTTTTAGGTGGTGTTCCAAAGACCAAATTACCATCATAAGAGCTACAAACAAATGCAATCTGAGGGTCATGCTGTTCAATGCTAGAAGTCTAAATCTCAAAATGCACTTGCTCGAAGCACTCCTTAAAATGGAGAACATCAACATTTGTGCTGTAACAGAGACCTGGTACAAGGCAGCAGAAAGCACCCCTGCACTACTAGGCTATAACTCATTCCACACCTTTCGGCCCCAGAACTTGAACCAAAGCTCCAAAGGCAGTGGTGTTTCCATATTCATAAAGGATGTGCACACCTCCAGACTGGTAGCTCAACACAACGCAACAGAGATACTTCAAGTGCAGCTAACATTGGTAAAGACAATGATTCAGGTTGTAGCCTGCTATAGGTCCCCAACTATGTCCCAAGACTCACACTCCACGTTCCTAAGCATCCTGGAGAATATTGGGGTCCAACCTAACACACTCATACTGGGTGACTTCAACTACCCATCCATTAACTGAGAAAACTACTCATGTACCAATACACTTGCCCAACATTTGCTGGAATTCATTAATTCCAATGCCCTGGACAAGCTCGTTCTTACCTCCGCTAGAGGTAGCAACATCCTTGACCTGGTCATTACTAGCATGGGTGACCATTGCTCTACACCATTAACCAACTCCTCTCTGGTTATATCCCACCACAAATTAATCACCTTGGAAATCCACATCCCTCCCACCTGCCCCGCAGAGGTTACCACCATGAAAAACTTCTCCAAAGCTAACTTTGGGCTCTTAAAAACAGAGTTGGCTAACTTCACAGCACCCATGCAAATGGAGAATAGTTGCATGACTGCTGAATCATGCAGCAATGCACTGTAAAAACACCTACACAAATGCATGGATCTCGCTATACCCAATAGAACCAAAGCGCTCTCATGCAAAAAAAGGAAGCCAGTCTGGTGGTCCCCTGCCATAAACAAACTTTACAGCAGAAGGAGGAAACTGATGTGGAATAAGGTGAAGTCCCAAGATGGGAAAGACTTCCTTATCAGCCTCAACAAAAATTTCAGATCCCTCATCAAATCCTCTAAAGCTAGCTATGAAAACAGAATTGCAGCAGATAGTAAAGACAACCACAAGGCGTTCTATAGTTATGTATAGAATCTCCACGACAATACCCAGATTTGCTCTGAGCTACTGCACAGTGTTACCTCCTATACTGAGCCAACAGATATTGCCAATATACTGGCTGACAGATTCAGTGCCAACTTTACCCCTTTCTCCCCCACCAAAGGACCAATAACAATACCAGTAGATTGCCAGGCTCCCATTATTACTGCTGCACAGGTTGCACTGTCCAAGGCCTAGAATACAGCTTCTGTGGGACCTGACAATATACCTGGCTGTGTTCTACATGAACTACAGAGTGAACTGGCACTGCACCTGTGTGCCATGTTCATTCACAGCCTCACCCCAGGCTTTGTTCCTACTGAATGGCACACTGCTACACTCAACCCCTTTCCACAAAGGAGGAGTGACTACAGACCCTGGGAACTATCACCCCATTAGCCTGATGAGTCTGATATGCAAAGCTATAGAACACATAATCATGGACCTAATAAACAAGGATATAGGGAGTCTCCAAAGTCTGGATCCCACACAGTTTGGTTTTGTGAAGGGTAGATCATGCCTGCTCAACCTGGTCGACTTCCTTGAGTCAGTCATCAGAGATGTGGATGATGGCAAGGTGGTTTATACAGTCTACCCTGATCTGTCCAAAGCCTTTGATACCATTCCCCACTCAGGAATCATAGAAAAACTCACTAAGCTAGGCATCAATCCCTATATCACTAGGTGGATTGCAAACTGGCTCACAGATAGAACCCACAGTATGAAAGTAGCTGACTCCAATTCAGACTGCTGATCAGTCACAAGTGGAGTCCCACAGGGTTTGGTCCTGGGTCCTCCCCTGTGTGATATCTACTTCTCTGAAGTCCAGGCCAACACCAAGGGACTCTGGCTGACCAAGTTTGCAGATGATTGCAAGTTGGGAGCTGTTATTAACTCCCCAAGATATGTTGACATCCTACAGAAAGGCCTCACTGAGACCAATGACTGATGTCAGAACCATAGCCTTAAGCTCAATGCCAAAAAAAATGTTGTCACCCCCTTTGGGAAAAGCTCGGTTCCCATGAATTACCACATCCATGGTAGTCCACAGAACACAGAAGATGTTATAAGAGATCTGGAAACACAGGTTGACAGGAACCTCTCTTTTGACTACCACATTGTCACTGTGGTCAGAAAGTCCTTTTATGTGGCACATCTCATTACTAAGGGTTTTGCATCCAGGAAGAAAGAGGTCATTGTCTTCCTCTACTCTTCCCTCATTAGGCCAATCATCACGTACAATGCCCCATTTGGCATGTACCTCACTAGACACCTGCAACAACTGGAGAGGCCATAAAAGTACCTCACAAAGAGGATCCTAGGCCTTAAACATGTGTCCTATATGGACAAACTCAGAAAACTCTAATTATTCTCTGTCTCATATCGTCTACTTAGAGGCGATCTCTGCTTGACTTACAAAGTCATGTCTGACCCAGCTCTGTTAGAAATGCTACATCTAAAGAAATCCCAATCCCTCCACACCACACGCTCTAGAGACCTCAAGCTCATTACCACAATCAGCAGAAAAAGCTGGAGGGACAGGTTCATAACCCAGAGACTGCCCATGCTATGGATTAGACTTCCCATACATGTCAAACAGAGCACCTCACTGGCCCTCTTCAAGAGAAATCTTGATGAGTGGATGTAAAATAAAAAAATTCATCCCAGGGATCACTCCAGTAGCTCTACTCGACAGAGGCACTGGGAATTAAGGTCAGGTGGCATGATGCCAGGGTAATCCTATGGGCGAGGCTTGTATAGGCTCCAGGGCCAGTACATTAGCTTAGTATTAGCTTAGCTATGACCCTGTGAACTGTAAGTTAGACAACAACTTAGCATATTCACAGGAATCCAAACAATAGCATCAGAAGAGGCATGAGAAGTATCCGCTAGGAAACCAGTTTTTAAACTAAAGATACGCATTAATATTCAAATCATGCTTGATTCACAAAACAGTTACATCTGAGCATGGACAAGACTCCAGAAAGTAGCTCCAAGCAAATGTACACCCCTGTATGTGCATTCTCCCTTCCACTGGCCTAGAAACAGCAATGTTTTCCACTTGGACACATGAGTCCATATCAACATCTTGTTAGATGAGGACATTTTGCACTTTAACATAATGGAATTAATAGACATCCCAGTTGAGATCAGTGCCATCTTGTACCATCAAACTATCAGTTGCTGTTTTCTTAAAATGTGAATCATACCAACAGACTCAAATGTGGAAGAAGGGGTAAGAGACTGTGTTATGAGAGGTTCTTTAATTGTGTCAAGTGGTTTAAGACAAAAGGTCCACAACTGATCTCCAGGCAGTTAGTCTTTTTTGGCTTCTGAAACATTCAGGAGTTAAAACTTCTTCCCAACTGGGTGAAAGGAACTATTCATATAACCCCATCCCAATGAAGCATGTCTTGTAGGACCAGAGGGAAGACAGGAGTTAGGTCTCTGGATATGGAATATTGTCCTGTGCAAGACTGATCTCTTCCCACTGAGTCAGTCTTAGAACCAATTTGTATGAAACAACCTGTTGCCAACGAGACTGCAATGGAGAATATGATTTTAAGAAAGTGCAAGAGAATGCCACGGAGGCAAGTGGCAGAATGCCCTTTACATACTCATTCTGATGTTGTTGCCCCCATCCCTCATGATGCTTAAATTACTCCATGTAGCCCAATGTGATTTCATTCATGATAGCAAAACTTTGGATAACACCATAATACATTTGTATCAATGCAAGATGCCACCATACTTGGACACCACATCCTAATTTAGAAAAAAAGGCATTTGACTTGGAAAAGACATTTGAAAGTGAATTGCTATTTCTTGTTCCGGGTTTTGGTCTATTCTGGATTCCCCAAAAATGTATAGTACTTCTAAAGGCTTTGTACTTAGATGAAAAAGATAGAATACAGATTGGTGCTAGTGATTAAATATTTGGCAGTTAGTGCAGAGGATTAAAGCTGTGAGCTGTTAATGAGCTGCTTCCTGTAATGAAGGGTACAGGGTTTGATTCATTCGACCTGCATTTTCCAACTCTGTGCCTTTGATCAAATCACGTGACCAGACAACACTTCCAGATAGCTCCTGAAAAGGGGCACTTGTGTGCCCTTGGCTTACCTGATTAGCAAGTGTATAAAAAAACAATGGTGCTAGTTATTCCAAACCATTTATTTTATCCAGGGTATGTATCAGGACTATTCACTGTTGTTGCTGCAAAATGCGGTGTATTTACAGCATCTAGCGGCTTCTTAGAGACTCAGGGTTACACGGGTATTAGATTTGTGGCCTTAATAGAAGCAGGTGCTTGGAACCGAAATTTTCCTTAAAAAAAACTACCCCTGAAATTACAGCAGTACTTAGTTGCACAAAGAGCAATGAGTTTACATGTTAAGGAGCACTGCCTCATAATTTCAGTTGTCGATTGCCTTATTGTAGTCTATACTCACATTACCCAAGCCAGCATGCTGTAAACGCCTCTTGTGCCATCCCCTTGTAGATGATGTAACAAGGACTTGTAAGCATGGCTATATATATATATATATATATATATATATATATATATATATATATATATATATATAGTTGGGCAATGTTGCAGCTGTCTGATTACTGACTACCAACTAATTCTTAAACAAACTTGATATATTATGTGAGAGACATTAACACACTGTTAGTGGAGACAGGGTTCTCACATCCAAGCAATTGTAATACTTATCAAATTGTCAGTAATATTCACAGCATACCCACCACACACTGTATAGACCAGACACTTATACCCACATATGCTGTGGATCTTAAATGTAACCTTCCTAAACCCCAAAGGCCTCCCAGACATTTCACTTACAGTAAATATCCTCCGCAACCCCAAAATTACTCTACTAAAACAACACTCACCACATATATCTACATTTCAGTTTCTCAACTTTTAATCCCATAAGCTAAGACACAACACAACCCAATATTTTGGTCATAGGAGACTCCATTGTGAGACGCACAGGGGCCAAGATCCACCAGGTCACCCAGGCACTCAGGTTGTTGAACCAGAGGCACCTTTATGATTCAGTCATAGTCCATGTGAGTATAAACAACCAGAGATATGCCTCCCTGGACTATATGAAGAGACATGATGGAGCTCTCAGACTATGTCTCAGGCAGCTATGAGGCTACCATTGAGCAGCATTCTACCTTCTCCAGGGATGATGCCACAATATGAACAAAAGATGACTAAAGTTAATAATTTACTTATGTTTTGGTGTCACTCATAGGGGGTACAATATCTGTCGGCATGGAAGGATATGGTGAACAGACCACAGTGATTTGCTAGGAATGGTCTGGACCTGTCTCCTCTAGGTTTTTGAACATTGGATAAAACACCGTTCTCCCCAGTAGTACCTTTTTTAAGCAATGCCAGCCTAACAAACCTTTTAACATAGCAAAAACCAACCCAACAAAATCTAAAAGTATTACTGCTCAATGCCAGGAGTCTAAACAGGAAACTACTCCCTGCAAGCTCTCCTCAGCCTGGAAAATGCAGACATTTATGCAGTTACCGAGACATGGTTTAATGCTGCAACAGCACACTGGCAGTGCAGAGCTGTAATGCCTTCCACACATTTAGACCAGTGACCTCACTGGAAGGGACAAAAGCTGGAGGTGTCTCAATTTACATCAAAAACAAACACACCTCGAGGATAGGCAGATTATGACATACTTGAGCTTCTCCATGTCCAAATTACCATAGGCAAAGTCTCATACCGTACATTAGCAAGCTATAGGCCTGTCGTTATGACCCAGGAAACCCATAACATGTATTTATTTCTACTGGAGACACTACCAATTCAACTGTATACCATATTCCTGGGTGACTTGAATCTTCCCCACTATAAACCAGGAATCATACAGTGACCCCAAACATGCAGGCCCAGCGATTCCTGGTCTTTGTAAACACAAACACCCTGGACTAGCTAGTCTTTACCCACTAGGTGAACTAACATCCTGGATCTGGTCCTTACAAACATGAGAGAATGCTGCATACCTCCCCCACCTCCACTGTAGTGTCCTTTCTGGTAAGGTTGATCCATAAAACTAACTCCCTTGAAATAAAAAATAGAATCTGGGACCACAGCTAACAATGGACCTTTTAGGAACTGTTCCAAGGCAAACTTTGTAACACCCTAGCAAAATTTCAAACCTCCTTAAACCCTGAGAACATAGCTGTTTTTGCAAAATTGTTCATAGGAAACCCTGTATAATCACCTTAGTAGTTGCATAGTGACAGCTGTACCTACCAGGAAATAAGCACAGGACAAACTTGAAAAACAAGCCACACAGGTGAAATCCCAACATCGGTAGGTTGTATAACCAAATTAAGAAAATCATGGCAAAAATTATGAAGTGCAAAGCCCAGCAATAAAAACACTCTCTCTTCGATCTAAACAAGCAACTCAGAGGACTAATGAAGTCTACCAAAGCCAAATTTGAGGTACGAATAGCCTTCTAAGACAAGGACAATTATAAGACTTCAGCAATGCCTGTAACCTTAAAGGCAGTACAGAACAATGTGTCAGACTAATTATAAATGGAACCACTTCTACTGAATCTAAAAACATAGCAAATCTACTGCCCAAGAAATTTAGCTCCAGTTTTATTCCCCCTCCCCCAGGCACCCCTCAGGAAATAACATTGAATACAACTCCCCAACTATCACTAGGGAGTAGGTCCTTGATGCACTCTCCAAGGACAAAAACAATACATTGATGGGCCCCCATAATATCCCAGCATGAATCAAAAAAAGAGCATGACACATGACCTATCAGGACCACTAGAATCAATATTTAACTGTAGCCTCCAAACAGGCCTCATGATAGGTGAATGGAGGACTGTAACTGTCATTCTCTGTACAAGGACGGGCCATCATTGATACTTGGTAACTACATATCCAAAGGTAAACTAGTCTCATATATGCAAAGCCATGGAAAGAAGTATCATCAAAATGATAAACAATTAACATAGGAAACCTTTTGACACTACATTTAATCTAGTTTGGTTTCATCAAAGGCAGGTTATGCTCACTCAACTTTGTAGGGAAGGTTAGCAAAGCAATGGACGAGGGCAAAATGGTGCATACTGCCAACTTTGACCAGGCCAAGGCATTCAACACAATATGTGTATCAGGAAAAAGCTACCCTGCACAGAGGAAGTTGCACGGCAAAAACATGTAACAAAAGATAAAAATAGCCAGCAACAGGTAGACTGCGAGTGGTAATATAATTTAATGGTATAAAAACTGCATCAACAGACCGGTTTCGACCTGGATTTAACCTGGCCTTCTTCAGTGTTCGGATGAGGATAGTTTCAAACAACATTGCCAGGATTTACATCACAGATTCATCAATAGGGGTTATAGTTCAGGTTATGCCACTATGGCACAAAATCATGCATCGGGTCTTATCAGACAGGACTTATTGACATATAAAGATAAACCTTTGTCTTCAAATATATTACATCTTACTACTACTTTTGGTAGAAATACCAATAGGTTCATGGGTATTGTAAATGACAATTGGAATATATTGAAGGCGGATGCTATAATAAAGACCTTAATTTCTAATGTTTGTTCCTTTTCCTTTAGGAAAGGAAAAAACTTAGGGGCTCACTTTAATCACTATAAGCACCACTCTGATTCCATGTTACCTCAGCTTTATCAAACTACTATATTGGGTGATAAACTTACTGGCTGTTTTCCTTGTGGCCATTGTAATAATTGTAAACACATTGTGAGATCTAAAGAATTTACCAGCCGAAATAGTAGTATAGTTTATGACATAAAATTCTTTGCTAATTGTAACACGGATTGGGTTATATACATGGCAAGTTGCAGCTGTCATTCATTTTATATCGGTCAGACCTCCCGTCCATTTAAGTTACGTTTGTCAGAGCATTTGAGTGACATAAAATGTAAAAGACTAACTAATGCTTTATATAAACACACACTGAAACATCAGGCAGCTAAATTTCATTTTATTATTATTGACAAGATTATTGGGGATCGCACTCACAAATCTGGTTGGCACAATAAACTTAATATCAAAGAGAAGAAATGGATTACTAAACTTGGTGCTCTGTTTAATCCAGGGCTTAATGAATATTTATGATGATGCCTTTTGTCAGCCAATCATGTTTATTTTCTCATTTACTTTTGTATATTTAAAGGCTTTTGGTATGTAATTCTGTTTTTTTGATAACACTGAAGAAGGCCAGGTTAAATACAGGTCGAAACCGGTCTGTTGATGCAGCTTTTATACCATTAAATTCTATTCCCACTCGCAGTCTACCTGTTGCTTGCTATTTTTATCTTTTATTCAACACAATACACCATTCAGGCATTGTAGACAAAATTCATGAAATTAGATAAAACCCCCTCTGTCATCTGCTTGGTAGACAGCTGGCCTCACAGGAAGAACCCAGGAAGTAAGGATAAGGGATTTTACTTTCAGAAACAGAAGTCACTCACCGAGTCCTTCAGGGCTCTGTACTGGGTCTGCTCCTTTTTGGTATCTACCTTTCTGAAGTCAAGGCTAATATCAAGGGCATCTGGGTGACCAAGTTTGCAGATGATTGTAAACTAAGTGCAGTTCATAGAATCCCTCAAGACACAAATACCTTCCAGGCCTGACATAGACAAATAACTAATGCTAGAGCCACTCTTTAAAATTAAGTACCAAGAAATGTATAACCGTATCCATCAGGAAGTTGGTTACCCCTGGAAACTGCCACATTGATAGTACATCTCAAATCCCTGACAAATGGGTCTACTTTAATGAACACATGTGGGCAGTAACCTCACCTTTGACCACTATGTCCATATGGTAGTAAGGAAATCATTCTTTGCTGTACAACTTATAAGCAAGGGTATGGCATCTAGGTCCAAGGGTGTCATGGTTCCTCACTATTCTGCCCTCATCAGGCCAATCATTGAGTAAAATGCCCCTTCAGTATGTACCTGACCACCAACTGGAACAACCACAGAGGTTCCTCACAAAAAGAACAACATGTCGCACATGGATTTCCTCAAAGTCCTATCCCTGTGCTCTGTCTCCTACAGACTGTTGAGAGATGATCTATTCCTAGCTGACCAGGCATCCTCGCATCCCACTCTGATAGACCTGATGTATATCTGCAAAATGAATAGCATTAGAATTACCTGATGTAGGGACATAAACTTCATGTGCAAAGTAAATGGGACATGTTGAAGGGATAGGTATGTGTCTGAGACTACACATTCTCTGAAACAATCCATAAGAAGAGTTCTTCCCTAACCAGCTTCAGGAGTGACTCGGAGCAATGGATGGGGAATTAGAAATTTATACCTCGCCTGACACCCATGTCTCTAATAGCAGATGCAACCGGTAAATGCTTGACCACCAAAGCCCAAGCCTACATATACCCCTTAAAATAATCTTCTATACCAAAACTTTTCATATATATTTGGAAAGCATGGCTACACTCAGTATATACCTATGAACCTATGAACCCATAAACATGACATCAGATTTGAAGGGTTAAAGCACAAGGTGTTATTGGTTGCTAATGGCTTTTTGATGTAGTTGATTAATCCAGAACAATGTCCTGCAGGCCTGGTGTTTTTACACTTGTCCACCACTTTAGACATATTTTGAGATCCAGAATATATAAAACTGTAGGTCTCAAGCTGGCCATCCCTGTAATGTCAAGTGATAAAGCTCCAAGTGCAATGACATCTGGGTGTTGGGCAGAAGATCCAAGGGGGTTGGATCTATCAAAGCAGAAAACACCCTCTTCACAATCTCGAAGGCCGATCATATGGGGGAAAAGTAAGACCTCCATCTCCTCCTTCCTGAAAGCAATCTCTCAGAGGAGGAAGTCAACACTGAGCTATCCCATGTCAAAGCACTGCAGCCCAGAGATGACTCCAAAACCTTTGGAGTCAATTCCAATGCCTCAGACCTGACAAGGAAGCTTCAGCTCTGAAAGTCCTCTGGATCTAAAGATGTCAGAGCCAGGGCTGTCAGAGTTAGCTTTGAATCTGAGGATAAGGTTATTCTCAGATCCAAGCCTGACTGACCCAGGAGACTCAGATCCAGGAACTCCAAAGAACCAAAGGAATCAGAGAAGGAGTCTGGTGTGGTGGAATAGTCAATGGACAGGCCTCCTGACCCAAAATCATAGGAACCGATAACACACCCATCTGGATCTGCACCAAGAAAATCTTCCACATTATCTGATCCACATCTTCTTCAGTCAAACTCCTGGATGAGCAAGACAAAGCAACAGAATGGGGCTTATTATGGCACCATTCCATGAAGGGAGATGGGAGCCTGGAATGAACTGTATCCACAGTGGGAGAATAACAGGTCCTAGGCAAAGGGGCAGGATCCGAGAAAGTCGGCTCCGAAGATTTTCTGGTCGGCTTCGAGGATGTTGGATCTGTAAACCTCTTTTTTTCTTAGGATCTGAGGGGGAAGAGGTTTTATCCCTCCTCAAATCCAAGTTAATCCTTTTACAGGACAACTCTGAAGATGGCATTGAAGAAGTAGATGTAGGAGATTTCAACTCCTTGGACTTGGGCCTGGGGAACTGAGCCCTGAAATAACTTCTCCAAATGAGGAAGGCAACAAACCTTTCAGTATAAATTTGTTCTTCCTGTACACTAATGCCCTGGGGTTAAAATTGTGGTATATGGAACAATCTTCCTGAAGGTGCTGTGGACCTAAACAATAAATACAAAGACTATGAGCATCTGAAAGCGGTAGCTTGTGACCACACTTAATACATTTTTTAAATCCTGAAGGGGCCTTCTCAGACATTTCAACAATACCAGAAAAAAAAAAAACAGGTAAAAAGGTTTTTGTAGAGGAAGGAAGGAAGAAAGAGTAGTACCACCAACCAATATACTAATGTGTAACCAAAAAGAAGGAATGTAGTAGCAACAATGGTAGTTAAGAATACAATAACATGCAACAGAAAAAAGGGAGAAATAACAGTGATGGTAAAAGGAAAATATTATCTTTACAAGGGTAAGGGACTAATAGAAATAGTAAAAAAATTTTGAACAAGATTAAATTTAAACTTAGTTGGCAAATAGCAGTGAAGCTCAAGAGCTATGGCTGACCACATCCCTTCGCAAAAAGCAGCAAATGAGATCTGAAATATGCTGGGGGGTCACTGTATTATGGGTAAGGTAAAAGCTCAAGAGAATTTTTTTGTTACCATGAGCTTTAGTAACAGCAGAGTCAGATCTGAGGATCAGATCCAAACCCAACAGTTGAGTACAGAATGAAAACTGACAACATCAGTTGTTTTGTTTTTACTTTTAAACTGCAGCAAATGGTTTGCTGTAATGCATGATTTGCTACAGTTTAGACAACACACAGAGTGGTATGGCACTGAGGTTTGACTGCAAATGCAATGCTGGCTTTTACAAGCTTATATTACATTAAAGATTGATCAGGACCAGCTGATTGTGACCCCAGCACTTTGCTCCTGGGGCTGTTGCCATACCGCTCAACTGTCCAGATTTTCGCAGAATGTCCAGTAATATGTCTCATATTTTGGTCTGTTCCTCATAAATTTTGTGTTTTTTATGGCAAATCATTGAGGACCAAAGTCACTAAATAATAAAATATATTTGAGTTGCAGACTTCATATCCTTCAGAAAAATGCATGCTAACAGAAATCCTGTTATTCTAGCAACTTTCAAAGCTTATAAGAGCAATATTTAAACACTGTCCTTATATTTGGGCTGTTGTCCCTCCATTATTGTAAGCTTTGTCCAGATTTCTTGTGCTAATAGGTTGTGAGGTATGCTGTTAATCCTCTTGCCCAGCCAGTCCAATCAATGTCATAATGTTTTATATATATATATATATATATATATATATATATATATATATATATATATGTGTGTATGTATATAGCAATGGGTTGTTTCTCTGTGTAGCAATGTGTAGTTTTACACTGCCCTTTGGATAAACATTTTGTTCTAACAATAAACAAATACACAGAAGAACTGTCCCTGCAGATTGGGAGCCTATTGTCCCCTTAATATTTTGGGTATATTCTGAGGTAGTAGCAGGTGTAGATTGATAGTCTTGGCTCAGTTGACAGCTGGGCTAAAGCACTTATGTGGTCTGCACTAACAAATCACAACAGCACAAATATTTACTACCTGTAGACATTATAAAAAAACAGTAAAATACAAGTCTAGCACCTAACAACTACAGTCTTTTACTAAAACACATCGGAACTAGAACAACCGTCTTTCAGTGTACAGTGTACACAGGGAAAACACAACTACAATGGCAATAGGATAATGTAAAGTGATATGTGGGCAGGGACTGACTGTGATCTCACAAAGTGGGAGGATTTTAACAAGGTGGGTGGCAACATTTATGTTTCGGTCTGAGGCAAACAATTGTATTTAGAATTTATATAGTGCTGCTTTAAAGGACTAGCTCTCTTATTAGTTCCTATCACTCTTACTCTGCTTTTCATACAGGTTTGATTCTAGACTGAGGAGCTCTTTGGCTGCTAACTCAAATATTCACTCTGGTCTAGACTCTTATTTTTCTTGCCTCTGAAAGTCTGCGAAGCCTTCCTGTAAACTGCCCCCTCCCACCACAAAGCATTGGACTAGCACCTAATGTTGGAAGAGTATCACTCTGTCTTCCTGTGTTTGATCCAGCCTCTGGGAAATTCAAGTACCTTGCACTGGAAGACTAATGGCATTGTCCGTAACTGGACACAATAACTTGAGCTACAGGTATTCTATATAAAAAAAAAGCCTCAAGTGTTTTACAGAGGCATGGGAGGACTGCATGCTTAAGATGGCCATGAAGCCAAACTGTGCTATTAGACTACAGGGTTTCATAATCAAAACTATCCTAGTCAGGGAGGGCATCTCCTTCCTTACATGAGCATTCACTGGTAACAAATTCTATGTGGACAAACCAATGCTATACACACAGATGACCAACTCTGACCTTTATTATATCCAGTGCGTGTCAAAAGGTTTCTAAACTTACCATTGCTAGGTAGTTTCGAACTGCATACTCATTTTGTCAGGATAAATATATCTGATCCATTGTCTCTCTCCATGGACCCATTCCAAACCAGCAGCAGTCACTTTTGCCTTTTGTAATAGTTCCCTGGATGCTATCTGTGCAGCAGACAGCCACTTGGCCTCTCCTGTAAGCCTTTGCAAGCCATTATAAGCTGGATAAAATCTCAAGGCCCACATCAGGTTGCATTTCCATTAGGATGTCAATCTAAGCACATTAACCAATAACTCAATAACTTTGTACTGCTTGTTACAAAGGATGGACCTGTTCTTATTAGAAATAAGTTGCAGACTTACAAGAACAGTACAGTAAGAAGGTTCATCTTTAATAAAATGCCCGCTATCTATTCCTCAGTACAGTGCATCTGGTCTGGCCTCTCCATTTTTTTTTCTAGTGCTAAATTTCTCCAGAAGAACTAGGGAGACAAGCTTTTGTGATGCATGGTGTGAAGGGGAAGTGGAAGGGTCTTAAGAAACCTGTCAAAAGTTATCTGCAAAGTGGTTCCAACTAGTACAAGCCTCAGCCCTGCTGGTTACAAAGGACAATTCCATTTTCATACAGATCTTTCACATTTAAGTATGTTGTTTGCATTTAAAAATGACAAATTCCTAAAATGCTACAGTGCCAATGCCACCCATGCGATACTCAAGTATTATATAAATCTTTTTTGTCGATATTTTCTACTGTGTGACAAACACCCCGACCCAACATGCAGCAGTTTTGCGTGAAAGCCTATAAAAATATGAGGCAAATATCTGGTCATTAACAGAAAATCCATAGATTTGTTTGAACATGTAAAAGTGCATGACTCAGGTACGCCCAATATAACGTCTAGCAAATCATAGTACTTACAACAAGCACATACCTATTAGCCGTCCAGAGTTTCACAAAATGTCCAAATTTTTGCCCCATATTTTTGGACTTTTCCTCATGAAAAGTACACTGCAAAAGTCCGAGGGTTTTGGAAAAAATGTGCATTTGAGTTTCAGACTGTTTAGCCTCCCAAAATAAAAAAAAATAACATGGCAACAGAATGTTGCTTAGAAATTGTCAACTTAATACCAACATTTAAAATCTGTTCGTATTTTTGGACCTTGTGCATCCATTACTTTAGGTTTTGTCGTGATTTCTTGTGCTAAGAAGTTGAGAGGCATGGATAAGCATTAATTAATTACACAGAGCTGTTTGCGATTTGCTCTCAAATACATGTTTTTACACTTCGGGTGTAAAGGCAATAAGTTATGTAGCTGAGATCCAAATCGGGCATTTGTGAAAGAAATGGCTCTGCATAAGTAGCACTTCCCCTAAATTTTCTGTTTATGCAGCATTCATACTAGTGATCTGTTTTGAAGGCTGCATTACAAAACATAAACCATCCTTATACAAAGGCAAAATAATCCAAATATGAACAAATGTATAATAATTGGAGGAGAGCAAAGACCAAGAAGTGAAAACATTAATGAAATTACTGCACAGCACAAGTTCAGCATGAATGCATTGACTCAGTGTATGTAAAATGATGTCTGATGACAAGTACAGAATCCGTGCAATTCTCTGCCATGCACCAGCAATTAAAAATAACAAAAAACTGATGCAATAAAGAAATACTATCAATCCTGACCTGCTGTTCTTTTCAACGTGCATGCTGTTCCCATTCTCAACTGCAACTGAACAAATCGAAAGACAGTGCTAAATGCTACAACAGCCTAAAACCAAACTGTACTGAAAATTAACTGCAGATACCATAGTTTTAGAGCTGGTTTCAGAGTAACAGTTAGGATGATCGTGCAAACACATGTTGTCTGCAAGACGTGGGGCACTAGCAAATAAAACTATTTGGCAGAAAAATAGAAAAAGAAACAATCACATTATAGATTTCTTAAAAACAATATCAAAACATACCTGTAGCAAAAGAAAAAAAGCTTCACTCCAGAAGAAAACTGCAGTTATGTTCCAAATCCCTCAACAAAACAGATTTTACAGGAACTACACTAAATTCAGTAGTTTCTAAAGTCAAGTCAGCATTACATTTTTATTGGCCATAAAAGAGGAAATGAAAACCTCTCATGCATAGGTAATGGTTGAGAGCATTGCTTGGGTGAAAGGACTTGGGAACGCAGTTTATGGGCAGTCCTTGGGCAGCAGCTGAGGAAAAGGTAAAAAATAACACCGGGCGTTATCAAATGGTTCGAGCACCCATGTACTCTCGACAGCTCTGTGAGAATTTTTTCTGCTTAAAGATGGTTCACAGTACCGGAGCTGTAGGAACAGGTAATGACAAACAGTAAAAATCACTATTTACCATAGCACAAGGGATATGCTACAGTGCTAGATTCAAAATATGGGGGAAAAACACTTCAGAAAGGAGATAGCAGATGGAGTAGTACGTAGTGGTCCTTTAAATAAGAAAAGTGTTTCTCAGCTCCTTCCATTAATTAGTTAAGTCTAATTCCTATGCAATCAATGAATGCAAAAGGAATGTTTCCTACCGGACCCCTGCCAATAGCTTTTAACACTTCAAGAAGAAAAAAAACTTAGCAGTAAAACAAAGTTCAAAATACAACAAACTGTAATATAATAATAATAATAATAATAATAATATCAAAATCAAAAAGTAATGGAAATATCCAAACCTTAAATGTAGAAAATCCAAAAATTAATCCAGTCAAACAGCAATTTTAAACTAAGAACTTTTGTAGCTCAAAATCAAACCCTGTTCCTCTTGTCTATTACCTTAACCACCATGCCACACATTTTTATAAAAGATTGAGTCTTCTGTTTTAAATTACTCTTGCAGTATAAAGCTGTGGCATTCAACAGATTTACTGAGAGCTTTCTAGGGCAGGAACAACCTCTTAAATTAATCTATAAATCAGTGTGATGAAGGTTATTGCATAACAGGTCTTTCACAAGTGATTTGTGCCACCGTGTGAAGTGCATTAAATTACAGGCCTCCAAGAATATAGCAGTGCAGTTCAGTATTAAATTAAATTAAATAAACTGCTGTTAACTGCTGTTCACACCATATGAGAACATTTTAGATAGGGAGGCTTGTTTCCTCGCCTCCGTGATTGAGCTCTTTGTCCTTTGTGTACTTCGTTGTAGTGTATATATAGAAATGTTTTTTGGGGGGAGGGGTAGACGCAGTGCATTATGGGTATGAATTATATCAATGTGAGCTGCGTAATAATACCACATTATGCAGTAGTGGTATAGTAAAACTGGTCTGAATAACCTTTCAAGTGTTTGCTACTGACAAAGTACTTTATGAAGTGAAACAGATAAAATGACCGCAGTTTACTTTTTTTTTAACCATAATCCTCATTTAGCCACTGAAAAGCATACATTTGCTTACTTTGTTCTCCAGTAGTTGTCTGTATAGTATAGCAGAATTCTAATTTACATTGTGCTGTGATGTACTTTTGCTATACAAATCAGGGGAAATGTACTAAAATGAGACATTTATGAATCTTGGTGATCCACCTCCACTTTAATTTTGTACTACAAATGGGCATAAGAGAAATACACGGGTCACAAATTGCGAACGGTCATAATATCGAATGTACCGGACCTTGAACTTCCTATTGTGGGGGGCTTTGCCCCCTACAGTCCCCCGCTAAATATATATTCCAACTCCAAGATCGCACTACAGTGAGGAAAGGGCAAATATCCCATGATCTCAGAAAAAGCACTTTGAGGTCCTGTACGTTTGATATTATAAGCGTTCGCAATTTATGCGATTCGCTCATATGATATAGCCCCGAAATACACAATGTCTACCAGAGGGCCATACTTAAGTAACATCTACCAGAGGGCCATACTACAGAGCTGTATTTTTATTTGTCTAAGATTATTAAAATATTATGTGCTTTAAAGCACTGACAAAAACATTTTGTGAGCCATCCTCGAAACTCTTCAAGAAACTACTGCAGCCCATGTCTCTTTGTAAAGAAATATGTTTTATTTTTATTTATTGTACTAATTTAATTATTTATTCATTCTTTGATGACTGGCTGTGTTCCACTAAGCTAGTAACATCTTTTCGGGGGAGACCCAAGGTGGTATTTGTACTGCTTGGAGAAATTTGGCCGTGACACCTGGTAACTTTCCCTACTCTATTTGAAAGGTATCATGGGATCTTTTACAGCCAGCTGAGCTACTATCAACTCAGGGAGATGGAGTCTTGGTTTAATGTATCATCCAAGGAACAATTAATGTTTTAATGAAAGAGACTAATCCTTTGTTCTTGATATTAGAGGGGTCATGGAAATTTGCCACTACTGTCTGTGTGTTTTGCGGACTTGGAGAAAGTATATAACCAGGAACCCCGGCAAGCCTTGTGGGATGTGTTGCAATACAACATGGTCACATGACTACTGGTCTGTGCATTTTGGATCCTCTGTTTATCATGTTTTATCATTATTTTCAGTGTTAAGTTGAATGCATTTAAAATCCATATATAGAACTCTGGGAAGGATGTGTTTTGAATTGTCTCTTTATCATCTGTGATTTTTTTTTCCTGGACAGCACATCAAAGCACCCCTAAGTCTAGAAAGTATCCAGACTGGAAACATGATTTATTTATTTATTTAACATTTGTTTGCCGGGAAAGTCTGACTGGACACGGGTTCTTTTTCAGCAGAGGCCCGGGGAGAAAAGCTCCATGAGTAACAGTAAATTTTCATGCACATATTAAAATAATCAAAAAAGTATAAAGTAAACAAAATGTATACATAAGAACATACAAGTTTGTTACATTTTGACAACAAAACCTAGGCTTTGAACATAGCTAGTACTGTTTGTAGGTATGTCTGAGTCAGGCAGAATTTTTTCTCGCCCTCCCACCCATTTAAGTTGTCTTGTTAAATACCACTCTCTTTCCAGTTGCCCGCCTCTTATGTTAATCTGACAATATATCTCATTTCTCTCTACTTTCACTGGCTTATGTGAGTAATCACAAAATCATCATTCTTGAAATCCCACCACTTCAATTATTTAAATTTGTTGGCCATCCTACAGTATTTCATAGTACCAAAATACAAAAGTGACCACCCCTTTCAATCCATCTTGCTGTTTTAAAAATAGTAACTCTCCACTAAACCTTAACTTTTTAAACAGGTAAAACTCAAGTTACCTACTTTCACATCTAACTTCTCCAGTGCACACTGCAGAGTGCATTCTTTTCAATCTTACCTTTAAGCATCCCTGTGACTAGCACTTTCTCTAATACCTGCTGGAAAGCACTAGGAAGCCTTAAACTCATACAAACACTGAACTCTCCTTGTTAACAAGGAGAAATTAATAGTAGGCACTAAACAGCCTATAATTGCAAAGTACCTTGCTAAGGAAACAGCTCCTATACTTTACAAAGGAAAAAAAAAAAAAAAAGCCCCAAACCAGGCATGTCCAAGGGTCAGCTTCCGGTGATTTCTCCTGTCCACCTGGTGAATCTGGGCATACTGGGGCAATGCAGCAATTGCCTCATGTACACAGACAACCCTCTCCTCCTACCACCCAACACTACAACCTGTGAGAGATGCACTTACATAGCCAAAATGGAAGCAAAGCTCTCTCTACCCAAGATTGTGCTAAACAGTCAAGAGGAGAAGGTTAACACCCACACTACACCTCAAGCAACACATAGCCCTTCTAAACCCGCACCACCAACACCCACATATAGCAACACTAAATCTACATATGCAGAGGCCCTTAACTGTAACCTGCCCAAGCAACAAAGACCTCTGAAGCTGAAACGCAAACAAACACCAATCACAACCAATGTGTCACATAGTTCACAACACCAGTATGCCACCCAGCAACAGCCCCTAAGGCAAGACAATGTACCTAACACTTTAGTCATAGGTGACTCTATAGTCCGGCACACTGATGTTCCTCTCACCAGGTTGAATAAGGAGAACATTACAGTCAGCTGCCTGTCGGGTGCCAGGATCCGCCACATAACGCATGCACTCAAGTCACTCCACAACAAGTACAAATATGACTCTGTCATTGTCCATGTTGGAGTGAATGACTTGAGATGTACCTCCCTGGATTACATGAAAAGAGACACGGAAGAGCTCTTTGATCATGTGGTCCAGGCAGGTATGATCCTAGCCCTGAGTAGCATCCTGCCTTCGCCCAGAATGAACCACAATATAAGGATAAAATGATTGACTTCAACAATTGGCTAAGCTTATGGTGTCATTCAAAGGGGATCCAGTATCTGTCTGCCTGGGATGACATGATTGACAGACCACGATGCTTTGCCAGAGATGGTCTGCACCTGTCGCCCCTGGGATTCAGGTTACTGGCTAAGGCTCTTGCCACCCCTATAGTGCCTTTTTTAGGCAAACTTCAAAGGACAAAACCACCACCGTAACAGGTACAAGCATGCAAAATCTGAAGGTAATGCTACTCAATGCTAGAAGTCTAAACCTCAAAATGCACTCTCTCGAGGCACTCCTAAAAATGGAGAACATCGATATCTGTGCAGTAACTGAGACCTGGTTCAAGGCTCCAGAGAGCACCCCTGCAATACCAGGCTACAACTCTTACCACACTTTTCGGCCACCAAACCAGGACCGAAACACTAAAGGTGGAGGAGTGTCAGTATTCACCAAGGATATTCACACCACCAGGCTAGTTGGCCAACACAATGTGTCTGAAATTCTCCAAGTGCAACCAACACTAGGTAAGACTGCAATCCAAATTGTAGCTTGCTACAGATCCCCCACCATACCCCAAGATTCTCAGTACACCTTTCTAAACATACTGGAAAATATTAAGATAGAACCAAACACCCTAATACTGGGTGATTTTAACTACCCTGCCATTAACTGGGAAAACTACTCATGTCCCAACACCTTTGCGCAACAGTTCTTGGAATTCATAAATTCCAACGCCTTGGATCAACTAATCCATAGTCCAACCAGGGGCTCCAATATCCTAGACCTGGTCATTACCAACATGGGAAATCACTGCTCCATACCTATGGTCACCCCCTCGTTAGTCAGGTCTGACCATAAGCTAATCACCCTTAACATCCACATCCCACACCCACCCCCCAGTAAAGAAACCACCATAAAAAACTTCTCCAAAGCATACTTCATGCTACTCAAGTCAGAAGTGACAAACTTCATGACACCCATGCAGACGGGAACTGAAAGTTCAACTGCTGAATCCTACACTAAGGCACTGTACGAGCACATCCACTCATGCATGAATCGTGCCATCCCAAATAGAACCAAAATGCTCTCCTCCAAAAATGGAAGCCAATCTGGTGGTCCCCTGCCATAAACAAACTTTACAACAAAAGGAAGAAACTTTTGCAGAAAAGAGGAAAATCCCAGGATGCAAAAAACTCCCTTACTAGCCTCAGTAAGAAACTGAGATGCCTCATAAAATCCTCCAAAGCTAGTTACGAAAATAAAATTGCCAAAGATTCCAAAGACAACCACAAAGCATTCTATAACTATGTCAAGAATCTAAATGGCAATGCTCAGATCTGCTCTGAGCTAAAACAGAATGGCATTAAATATACCGATCTGAAGGATATTGCCAATATCCTGGCAGATCGATTCAGTGCCAACTTCACCCCCCTCTCACCCCCTAAATGGCCCATCTCAATACCGGAACATTGCCAAATTCCAGTAATAACGGCCACACAGGTACAAAACGCACTCTCTAAAGCCAAGAATACAGCATCCATGGGACCAGATGACATCCCGGGCTGTGTACTACATGAACTACAATATGAACTGGCACCTCACCTAAGTGTCATGTTTAATCATAGCCTCACCTCAGGTTTCATGCCCACTGAGTGGTGCAGAGCTACAGTTATCCCAATCCACAAGGGGGGATCCACCTTGGATCCCGGAAACTACCGTCCCATCAGTCTGACAAGCCTTATCTGCAAGGCCATGGAGCGTATTATCAATGAACTTATAAACAAAGACATTGGCAACCTTCAAACACTGGACCCCACCCAGTTTGGGTTTGTGAAGGGCCAATCTTGTCCCCTGAACCTGATTGACTTCTTTGAATCAGTCTCCAGAGCCATGGACAAGGGTAAGGTGGTCCACACAGCCTATCTAGACCTTGCCAAGGCCTTTGACACCATCCCCCAATCTGGAATCATAGATAAACTTATTAAGTTGGGCATTAATCCCTATGTCACCCAATGGGTTGCTAAATGGCTTACTGATAGAACCCACACTGTAAAAGTAGTCGACTCCAAATCCAGCTCCAGACAAGTGACAAGTGGAGTACCTCAGGGTTCAGTCCTGGGGCCGCTCTTGTTTGGCATCTACTTCTCTGAAGTACAGGTCAACACGAAGGGACTCTGGCTAACAAAGTTTGCAGATGACTGCAAACTGGGAGCCATTATTGAATCCCCAAATGATGTGGATACTCTACAAAAGGGCCTTACAGAAACAGATGCTTGGTGCCAGAGCCATGGGCTCAAGCTCAATGCCAAGAAATGTATTGTTATTCCCTTTGGGAAAAAACATGTATCCATGACTTACCATATAGGTGGCAGTACACTAAACACAGAAAGTGTGATAAGAGACTTAGGGACACAGGTGGACAGTGGTCTCACCTTCGATAACCACATCACCACAACAGTCAGGAAATCCTTCTATGTGGCACACCTCATCACGAAGGGCTTTTCATCCAGAAAAAAGGAGGTCATTGTCCCACTGTACTCATCCCTCATTAGAACCATTATAGAATACAACGCCCCATTTGGTATGTACCTCTCAAGACATCTGCAACAACTGGAAAGGCCTCAGAAATATCTCACTAAAAGAATCACAGGCCTAAAGCAGATGCCCTACGCTGACCGCCTTAAAAAGCTCCAGCTATACTCTGTCACATATCGTCTACTCAGAGGCGATCTCTGCTTAACATACAAGGCCATGTCAAACCCAGAGCTGTTGGACATGCTACACTTAAAGAAATCCCAATCCCTCAGAACTACACGCTCCAGTGATCTAAACCTTGTCATCACAATAAACAAAACATGCTGGAGGGATAGGTTCTTGACCCAGAGACTCCCCAGACTCTGGAATAGATTGCCCATACATGTCAAGCAGAGTGCCTCTTTGGACCTCTTCAAGAGGAACCTTGACAATTGGATGGGAGAAAGGAAATTCACCCCAGGGATCACGTCAGTCGCCCTGCTAGACAGGGGTCCAGGAAAGTAAATAACGTGGGAAGAAATAGCCAGGGAATTGTTATGGCTAGGCTTGTATAGGCCCTAGGGCTGATAGCCTAGTACCAACCTATGAACCTATGAACCTATGACTTGTGTCAAGACAAGTTGGTAGGAACAAAGGATTAAACACTGGGGCAGAAGTTGGATATGTTTTGGGTATACTGTGATGTATAACAGCACTCCTGAGGGGTTAGTACAGGAACATAGCCACTTATTTTTTAGATAAGCTTTAAGTGATGGCTTAAAGTGGTTAGTGGATGAGATTGAGAGAATGGAGTTAGGAAGGAAGTTCCATATACGAGATATATATAGTTGGAAAACAAAGATTCTCCTGCAGTGTTGTTGGCCTTGGAGACAGTGAGTATGTTCTTGTTGTTAGAGTGAAGTGGCCTGCTGGAACTGTAAGGAAGGATGAGATTTTGTAGTGCAGGGGTTCTAGTTGGTTGTGTTACAATTTTGTGAGTTAGAGAGGGTTGGTTGTAAAGAATAATGTGGGGAAGGTCAAACCTGTCTAGTAACCTTAAAGCTGTACAATGATGTGTTCTGTATGAGCAGTCATATGCAAACTTAGCAATTTTATTATAACATGCTTCTAGCTTAGATAAGTCAGTTTTCCTTAGATTAGTTAAAATTGGAGAGGCATATAGTAGAGTGGAGAGCAGATGGGCTTGTGCTAATGTAATTTTGGCCATTGTGGTCAGGAACATTTTGTGCCTATATAGTTGTTGTGTCTTTCGGCTTTTCCCGGTTAGGGGTCGCCACAGCGGAACTCCAGTCTGCTAATGATTGGCAGTTGATTTTTACGTGCTGAGTTGCCAGCCCTAACGCACAACCTTCAATGAAGGTACGCCCATTCACACATGTCTCCACGCAGAAGACACTCTAGCTGAGAGTCGAACCGGTCAGCATCTTACTGTGAGGCGACAACGCTACCACAGCACCATGTGTCTCATATACATGAGGGGTACAACCTATGTTTACAGATGTTGTCTTTACTGTTGGCTGGAGAGTATCCAGTTTGTGTCATAAGGGTAGCATCTATGTCATTTGCAAATAATGTTGCCCTGTTTACCTCAATAATTGTGACCTCCAGCATCTATCTAAGTGATTCACTACTGAGTGTGAAGCACCTGTGATGAAAATCAGCACCCCCAGATCAGAGGTCATGGCTGTCTGACAGCAAAGATTGGATTGCCTCTGTAGGTGAGGGGGGAACAGCTAAAGTGATGAAGGAGTTACTGTATGATAGAGGGAATCAGGATACTGACCAGTGAATGAATATCTGTATTGCAGGCATTGTAACTAAGTGTGGTTAAGTAAAAGTTGACTTATAGGATGAAGATCCCAGGCTATATATGTTTGTCCCAATACTTAGCTGTGGACATGGGTTTTGTAGTGAATGGGAGAGTATGATTATGAATGCAAGTGTTAGAAATGAAATCCTTTCACAGGACAGCTGTGCTCAGTCTCAGATGTTGAGCAGCTGAGTAGCTTGGCACACTAGGATGGCACCAGGGTCTTGCAGTACAATGACAGCTTATTCATTTTTGTAGAAATCAGTTGAGGTAATTTAGATGCCTTGTAAAGATGCCCCCTGGCTGTCTCCTAGGGTAGATGTACAAGGCTGTACAAATATCTTTATTTAAAAAAAAAAACAGTAAACACAAAAGTTTGGATTTGTGTTTATTGTTTTTTAAAATTAAGTTATTAAAGTTATTATGTCCTGTAGCTGGAATTTTGCCTTTCATTCTTGTTTTTTTGTTCTTAAAATTACACCTGTTTTAATTTCACAATTTCATATTTTTAGTAAATAAGCATAATTGTATTATCAATTAATACTGAGTTTGAAATTTGTATGCAGGACTTTAAACTAATTGTATAAAAGACCATGATGTAATGATTAACTCAGATTCTGATGAAGTTCTGTATGTGGAATGAAAGTGCTCAGTCTGTTTTCATTACAATTTTACTTTTGGTCATTATTTTAACTGATTTTATAAGTACCCGGTTATCATCAGGGGTCGACAATGCTTTTCAGATTGGCTATGCCAACTCTAATACTCCACTTGTGGACAAATGAGGGAAAAATGGGATGTTACAAACAACCACTCCACATTCCTAAGCACCCTGGAGAATATTAGGGTCTAACCTAACACACTCATACTGGGCGACTTCAACTACCCCTCCATTAATTGGGAAAACTACTCATGTACCAATACACTTGACAAACGTTTCCTGGAATTCATTAATTCCAATGTGCTGGACCAGCTCATTCTTACCCCCACTAGAGGTAGCAACATCCTTGACGTGGTCATTACTAACATGGGTAACCATTGCTCTACACCAATAATCAACTCCTCCCTGGTTATATCTGACCACAAACTAATCACCATAAAAATCCACATCCCTCCCACCCCCCATCCACCACAAAGGCAACCACCATATAACTTTCTCCAAAGCTAACTTTGGGCTTCTAAAAACAGAGGTGGCTAACTTCACGGCACCCATGCAAATAGAGATTAGTTGCATAACCGCCAAATCATACACGAATGTACTGTATGAACACATACACAAATACATGGATCTCACCATACCCAACAGAACTAAGACACTCTCGTCCAAAAAAAGGAAGCCAATCTGGTGGTCCCCTGCCATAAACAAACTCTGCAACAGAAGGAAGAAACTGATGCGAAATAAGGTGAAGTCCAAAGACTGGAAAAACTCCCTTACCAGCCTCAACAAAAAGTTCAGATCCCTCATCAAATCCTCTAAAGCTAGCTATAAAAACAGAATTGCAGCAGATAGAAAAGACAGCCACAAGGCCTTCTATAGTTATGTAAAGAATGTCCATGCCAATACTCAGATTTGCTCTGAGCTACTGCACAATGGTACCTCCTATACTGAGCCAACAGATATTGCCAATATACTGGCCGACAGAGTCAGTGCCAACTTTACCCCCCCCCCCAAAGGACCAATCACAATACCAGTAGATTGCCAGGCACCCAGTATTACTGCTGCACAGGTTAAAACAGCACTGTCCAAGGCTAAGAATACAGCTTCTATGGGACCTGAAAATATCCCTGACTGTGTTCTACATGAACTACAGAGTGAACTGGCACCTCACCTGTGTGCCCTGTTCAGTAACAGCCTTACCTCAGGCTTTGTCCCTACAGAATGGTGCACTGCTACAGTCATCCCTCTCCACAAAGGAGGAGTGACTACAGGCCCTGAGAACTATCACCACATTAGCCTGACAAGTCTGATATGCAAAGCTATGGAATGCATCATCATGGACCTAATAAACAAGGATATAGGGAATCTCCAAACTCTGGATCCCACACAGTTTGGTTTTGTGAAGGGTAGATCATGCCTACTCAACCTGGTCGACTTCTTTGAGTCAGTCACCAGAGCTGCGGATGAAGGCAAGGTGGTTCATACAGCCTACCTTGGTCTGGCCAAGGCCTTTGATACTATTCCCCACTAAGGAAACACAGAAAAACTTACTAAGATAGGCATCAACCCATATATCACTAGGTGGGTTGCAAACTGGCTCACAGAACCCACAGTGTGAAAGTAGCTGACTCCAAATTAGACTGCCGACAAGTCACGAGTGGAGTCCCACAGGGCTTGGTCCTGGGTCCACTCCTGTTTGGAATCTCCTTCTCTGAAGTCCAGGCCAACACAAAGGGACTCTGGCTGACAAAGTTCCCAGACGATTTGGAAGCTATTATTAACTCCCCAACTGATGTTGACATCCTACATAAAGTCCTCACTGAGACCAACAACTGGTGTCAGAATCATGGCCTTAAGCTCAATGCCAAAAAAAATGTGTCATCTTCCCTTTTGGGAAAAACCCTGTTCCCATGAATTATCACATCAATGGTAGTCCACTGAGCACAGAAGGTGTTATAAGAGATCTGGGAACACAGGTTGACAGGAACATCTCTTTTGACCACCACATTGCCACTGTGGTCAGAAAGTTCTTCTATCTGGCACATCTCATTACTAAGGGTTTTGCAACCAGGAAGAAAGAGGTCATTGTCTCCCTCTACTCTTCCCTCATTAGGCCAGTCATTGAGTACAATGCCCCATTTGGCATATACCTCACTCGACACCTGCAACAACTGGAGAGGCCACAAAAGTACCTCACAATGAGGATCCTAGGCCTTAAACACTTGTCTTATATGGACAGACTCAAAAAACTCCAACTATTCTCAGTCTCATATCGCCTACTTAGAGGTGATCTCTGCTTGACTTAAAAAGGCATGTCTGGCCCAGCTCTGTTAGAAATGCTACATCTAAAGAAATCCCAATCCCTCCACACCAAATGCTCCAGAGACCTCAACCTCATTACCACAATTAACAGAACATGGTGGGGGGACAAGTTCATAACTCAGAGACTTGCCATACTATGGAATAGACTTCCTATACATGTCAAACAGAGCACCTCACTGGCCCTCTTCAAGAGAAATCTTGATGAGTGGATGGGAAATAGAAAATTCACCCCAGTGATCACTCCAGTGGCTCTACTCGACAGAGGCACTGGGAACTAAGGTTGGGTGGCACAATGCCAGGGTAATCTTATGGGCTAGGTATGTAAAGGCTCTAGGGCCTTTAGCCTAGTACATGCCTATGAACCATAGCTTTGTGACAGAGTTTATTCAAGACATGGGGGATCTCATATGTATTATTATATTCACTTCTACAGTTTGTATTAGGAAAGAGACATCATGTCAGTTTAACAAGCCATGGACACTTAGCAAAATGAATCTGAGACATTGAGTTCTAAAACAGCTCACAGTACTTCAAATGTACATAATAAAAGAGAGGGAAATCTGAACTTAAAATGTGGATGTGCCACGCCATTGTGTATTGGGGAAGAAAGTGGTATAGAATTCAAGAAACGTGATGGGGAGGGAGGCTGAAGATATTAGTGACAGCTCTAAGAAAAAAAAATTAAAAGATGAGCATTAGAAGTGCTTCATTTACCGGTGAAGATAGTGAAGCAACAGGATGTATTTTTGTTTTGGAGAGTGTTAGAGTGAGGGTATTCTTAGTAAATTCACGATAGCACATTAAGGTAGAATAAAGCCTGAAAATAGTTAGACAAGTATGCATTCAGTTTCAGAGAAAGACAATGTATTAGAAAGGAAAGATAATCATGAGATGTGCAGAAAATATAGAAATGCAGAATGTTCCTTTCTCAAGGGAAAGATGTACATAGCAATGGAATGCTAGATAAAGAGGTACATGCAAGACCAGGCTTGGAAACCAAGGCTAAAGAGGTGTGTAAAGCATTACAGGGTTTTGCTATTATTGAAATATACCTCAGATACAGTTAGGGAAGTCAGTTAGTTCAGCCTGACATACAGGAAAAAAATAAATATCTAGCATTTTAAAAAGAAAGCTACAATGCAGACATTTGAGCCTGTGTACAGAAGACAGGTCAAATAAAGACTGTTTCAGTTTATATTATTCATGACAATCAAAATATACATGCAGAAACTTTGGATATATTTAGCAACACTGTTATTACTAACCAGCATTCCAGCATTTCTACAGACTGTTATTGTTTATCAGCACTGTTAATGAAGAAGACAGTATTCAGATATTGTAAACATCTAATAATACTTAAACATCTAATAATACTTAACCGAACTACAGTGTTTACAGATCTCATTCGGAAAAGTACAAAAGACTTGACCAATAAAGGACAGACTGGCACCTGTTCAGTACAAGTTTGGATAATTAACAGATAAAGACTTTCATTCCAATCTCATTTCAGTTATTTCCAGTTAATTCCCGTGTACTACAGTCATATCAGTTCTTTCAGAGAGGGAATGAAAAAAGGAGTTTAATGGTATAAAGGGCAAAAGGAAATGTGTATGGAAGGAAAAGAAACTTTCGTAGGCTGGCTGCAATATTGGGCAGATGTTCTAGATTAAAGTTTTCAGTTGCTAAGTAAACTCTACCCATGTTCATATACTTCAGTATACTTTATACTTGAAATTATTCACATTTGTTAATATAATAGCTCCTTATGAGAAAAGATTTACTGTTTTACAAATTGAGAAACCAAGATTAAGAAAGTAATTGGGTAGTATGTGTAAAATTCAGGTAAAGTTTTACTTTAAAATGCCATCTTTGGAAAGAAGGGAATCATCCATCAACTCAAACTCCAGTTACATACTTAATCAAATTTAGATTCACAGGGCAACCACATATTATTTCAGCATTCCCTGGGTGAAACAGAAAAACTACTCCTTGATAAATTATTAGTCCTTTACAAGATCCTCATATCCATTCACTCACATGTGACTTATGGCATATGTACCTAATGGTAATTTTTTTGTTTGTTTTTTTTTTTTGAGGATTGACAATTCACTTGAGGCAAAATGTTGAATGTGGTAGGAAACTAGATTACCTGGTGAGAAAATGTAAAAGCACAGAGAGTGCCCTTGCTAGGAAATGAACTGGAGAAACAAGCCCTCTAAAGTAGGAATGCTTTCTGCAGTATCTCAGTGTTGCCTATTATGTTTCATTTCCTGAACATGCATTCATATCTGTGTGCCATTTTAAAGCAAGATTACAGAATATTTCTATATAACTTATAAAATGTGGTTAAACCCTAAATATATTGAATAGCAACTGACTGGCTTTCTTGTCCATATTTTAACAATTATATCATTTTTTTCATATGTATATTTTGCTTTGCTGACACAGACATTTACACTTCTGTTTTAGTCGTGTGAAATAGATAAATGCCTGAAGGGCGAGAGATTAAAAAAACAAACTGTTGGCAATCCTGGCACAATTACTAGTCAGATCAAATACTTTGTAAATGCAATTTAGATTTTTATTGTAGAGACCCCAAATGTAGACCTTCACACCTTTCCTCATTTCTCAGACAGTAAGTAGATGTTGGAGAGTGAACTGTCCCCCCTGTGTTAGCAGAAACAATTGTAATAAACAAATAAGTAACTGCAAAACTTCCAGTCTGTTGCTTTCAGGTTTGTTATTGCTTACCTACCATTTTCATTCTGGCCAGTTTAGCAAGACAAGAAATGGCAGTGTGTCCCATTCATGCATCTTAATGGTATGGAGAGCATTGGCATATAGTACAGTGACTGCAAATGCAGGGCAATGTTCTAATCTTTGTAAGGAATAGGACTTTCATAGGCAGTCAGCTAATAAACAAAGATACTTGCTGCATAAATGTGGAACAAGGACTCTACCACTAAATACATGCATACTTTGTTTTGTGAACTATTCCATTTATTTTTAATATGTTTTCTTCATAAAATGTCATAGATGACTAATACTAATGGCATTCAGAGTTAGTGTTTTTGAGGAATAACAAACATTCAAGGAACAACAGCATCCACTTTCTACCACAGCAGGTTTTGTTATACACCTTGCTCATTGTTATACTCCAGGTATGCCAGTCATGTCAATAAGTCTTGCTGTTTAGATATAGAATCATGGCTAAGGTTAAACTTGAAAGGGGAATGTTAGGCCTGCTAAAGCATCAACAGGAGTTTCTTACTACCTACAAAAACAAGTTATTAACTACGTCTCTGAAGTGAAAGATCTTACATTGAAAGCTAGCACATGTTATGGTACTGTTGAAAAGTTAACAATGTAAATAAGAAACTGCACTTCTATGGAAGTTAAGTTATTTATTAACTCAGAAATCTACAACTGCCTAGTACCTACTGTGACATCCTTTTGTGCGTGTGGTGATAGAGAAAAAACTGAGTAAACAGTAAAACTAAAACTGAAGCAACACACTACAGTCTTCATTTTTTCAAAATTGCTTGCAGTGTTAACTTGAGGTGTATAACTGAGAATGAAATTAATTGTAAAACAAAGATGGGTACTTATGTATTATCGTAACCACGTTTGTTAAAGATTTGTTATATGCAGCGTTGCTTTTTTAAATGTCCTGGTCTGTTTACTGTGGACACATCCACGAAGATTACCCTTCTAGATAACTACTGGCAAGTTGTTTAGTTATTTTTACATGTTATTGTTGTCTTTCGGCTTTTCCCGGTTAGGGGTTGCCACAGTGGAACTCTGGTCCGCTAATGATTGGCAGTAGATTTTCACGAACGTCGAGGTGCCAGCTCGATGTTCAACCTTCAGCAAAGGCATGCCCATTTACGCATGTCTTTTGAATGTCCACCCAATCGCGGGGAGGACATGCAGACTCCACACAGAAGGCACTCCCCGCACTCCAGCTGAGAATTGAACGGGAGAACCTCTTGCTGTGAGGCAATAACACTACCGCTGCACCACCGTGGAATTTTTAGTTATTTTTACATAATATCTGCAAATGCTGACCTACAGCCATGCTTTTCAACTATTTCACACTGGAATTCTGATCAAAAACTGGATGCCCAGCTTTAACTATTGCTGTTTTAACATTAACCTGGTTAACAAATATAAAATAAAAATTACTTGTTGAAATGACATTCTGTATTAGCATCAACTTTTTGAAAGAATACACCATTTGAAACTCAAATGTATGTTATAATTCATTGTCTTAATCCCCAAATGACTTGCCGAATACCCTTGCCAGAAAACCACAAGTTTTATGAAAAGCAGACAAAATGTATGAGACAAAAAATGTGGACATTCTGCTACATTCTGGACGGTTGATAAACATAGACACAATTCAGGAGGTTGTAATACCACGTCCAAAAATTCTCTAATGATGAATTTTTGAGATATTTACTAAGAAAAAAAGAGTCTATTTTTATAATGAAGTATAATACTTTGCAGCCCTTTGGGCTTAATAAGGAATGCCATTGGCAAAGTTTTATTTAATTTTTGTTATGTTATTTTAAATAATGTCAATGTTGCTTTAAGAGTTTAACTAATTAATTGATTGAATGTGTTTGAAGGAAGTTATAAATTGGTTTGCTGTGAGTAGGCAGTTTACTCTGTAAAGGCTGTTTTGGCCGCGGCGCTAGGAGAATAACGCTTTTCTTGGATTATTTGAAATTCATTGTTGCTATTTTCAGTGTGCTTTTCCACTATTTATTTGCTGTGGAATTAAAAGGTTATTTATTTGGAATTGAAGTAATTGGTTTTTTGGACGTGGTATTACAATTTTTCATTTTGGTGGTTTTTGCTTACAATTCAGGAGGTTGTCTGGGAAAGTAATGCACTTTTAATTTCGCTGTTTGCAGTACCGAGTAAATCAACCCCCCCCCCCCCCAAGCTAAGGAGAAGGTACAGTATTACTCAGACTATGAAAACAATGTGGCTCAGAAGATCTGGGTCTTGTCATTTTCGAGGCTTTAGTAAAACATGATCCTAAAACAAATGACCTTTTCTGTTCTGCTCAGCTCACATTTGCACCAGAGGGGCTAACCTTTAAGCTTGTTGAGAACTCCTCCTTTCTTGTACACAAAAAAAAATGGTACTTATGTATTATCAGTTACAAAAGTGGTTGCTGCAATACGCAAGTACCCAAAGATGCTTCAGAACATGAACAATACATTTTAAAATGAAAAATTTATTTTTTTTTGGATTTTCATTTTTTGTCATAGTATTTCCTTTAAACTGTATTCTCTAGACTTTTTAGATTGACACTGATATATTCTTTTACTACATCTGAGCAGCATAATTTGATTTAAAAAATGTAATGATAACTAGTTATCAGTAATTTAATATGAAAATTATGTCATGTGAAAAGAAAATAATTAGTGACAATGGCTGAGAAACCACCATGTGTGAAAATTCTGGGGAAAATGAAATATTCATATTTACTCTAACTGAAGTTGTATATTTTAAGGTAAATCATGCTCTGTTCAGGTATCCAAGAAAGTTTGCTTAAAAACATTAATAAGTGTCAGCTTTATTTTACCACTTATAATTTACTCAAAAGTACTAAAGATAAACTTGTAAATGCCAGGAAAGAAAGACCAGGATCCGCACTTTCGATAGAGAAATCACTACCTTTTAAAAAGCAGCATGCATCCTAGGCATGTAAGTAAGAACATTATGCGAAATGAAGTTCATAGAATAGGCAAACAATGCAGCCAAGAGTCTGTAAGACAGGAGGAAGTAAAATATTTAAAAAATAATCTCAAGAAAATGGACTACAATGAGAAAGATGTGAGCATGTATCAAGGAGAGAACAGAGATAAATCAGTCAAAGAAAGACACAATAATATGAGAGTTATGTTCACCTATAGTACGGATGAAAATGAAGTCCAGAATGTGATAAGACATTTCTGGCCAATTTTGACTCAAGATCCAGCACTAAAGGACATAATAGGTGATAAACCATCTTTTGGATATAGGAGTAAGAAAAACTTTGCACCAAAATGAATCTGGCAAGTTTATAAATATGGAAAGGAAAGGTACCTTTAGATGCAACAATTGTACAGCGCGTTCATATACTGATAGTAACAACAGTTTTGAACACCCGAGAACAAAAAGACGCTATGTATTTAATGTAAAAGCCACCTGCAACACACTTAATCTTGTGTACTTGGCTACCTGCAAATTATGCTCTGCATATTATGTAGGAAAAAACAATCAGCCCTTTAAAAATCATGTTATCAGGCATCTAAGGGATATACGCAATAAAGATCTGCACAATGCATTAGCTGTGCATATAAGTTAGTTTTGTAACCATGCTTTCACTTTCAAAGTAATTGACCAGATTTTTACAAGTTTAAGAAAAGGGGACATTGAAAATGAAACAGAAATAAGGGAGACCAAATGGATTATTAACTTGCGTGCAGATCAAGCACCTGGTCTAAACCATATTATTCCACTAAAACCTGTATTAAAAGCCAGAAGACCTACCATTGGCTGAATATAAGGATGTTATCACTTACAAGTTCAATGACTGGATTAGGAACTTATGTTCAAGACAGGCATTGATAGTGATTGAGTAGACTGCCATTGGCACAATCTTGGGGCAGGTTAATTCTCTTATAAATCATTGGAAAAGAATTTACAAATGAGCTTGTGCTTATCTGGAAACGGAAATCCATTTTACTTTAAAACACTGCTTATGGTCCCATAACATTTATGATCTGAAGAAGATTCGAAAGTGCTTATCATATGAGATTTTTGGGGACCTTTCACATAATTTTTTATGTGCTTTTAGACAATTTGTCAATAAATTTGTTTTAACTGCCATCAGTTTCTAGCCGTGTTCATGCATTTGGCTACATCTTTTCCTTTGGATTCTTTGCCTTAGCCAGCTGCAGTTTAGTAGTGAGAGGTATTCTGTTTACTACTGTATGGAATTTAGGTCTATGAGGGAGCCAGATCCTCTCCCAGCACAAAGCGGGTATGAGGTAGAAAAATTAATTCTTGATCAGATGCTGCTCAATATCAAGATTTTCACACTCCGCAGCCCTATTGCCCAGAGGCATAAAGCCCAGACTGCACCATAGATGACTGGTGTTTAATTAGCAGGATAGGTGCTGGAGTGGTTGGACAGAGGAGGATAGGAAAGAGGAACCAATGCCATCTCACTCATTTTGGAGGGAGGATACTGCTGAGGCTCACTACAGTGAGGACATTAAGTGCCTGGTGAGCTCTGCAGTCCAAACTGTATACTACTTGGCCATGAGGTCTCACATGTACTAAAGCACATGTGCACTTCCCAAGGGCAGCCATTACACAGCTTGCATTGCTGTTGCAGGGTGGAAGGGTGACAGCACACTTCCCAAACAGCAGTATGATACTGTACCAGCCTCTTCCTCCTTCTTACTGATCTCTGATGTGGGTCGGGTTGGGCCTCAGGGAGACTGGACCAGGCCTGGTAGACCTAGTGAACAAGCAGAGAAGCTGGTTGCAGCTGATAGTCAGCTGCCAGGAGATAAGGAGAATGTTAAAGTGCACACATCCTTGGCATGTAAAAGGAATCTGGTCCAACAAGTGAAGTGGATGCAGCCAAGCTCGTTGAGGACCAGCGCTTGCTGCTGGCTTAAATATGTGACAGAGCAGTAGAGGCCTGAACTACCACCCAGATGACCAGGATTCAGTTTACAGCCCAGCACTGGAGTAGTTGACTAGAGTGGAGGAAGAATGGAAGGGGGTTTTGCCTGCATGACTGTCCTAAATGAGAGGGATGGAACATGCTCCCAGGGATGTGCAAACTGCATTTCCTCTGTAAAGACAAGGGGAAACCTATATACCATTTGTTCTACAGGGTGGGGTTATCTGTTCGCTTACATCTCTAGTGAAAGTGAGCAACAGTCCTGTGATATACCCTTTGCCTGCTTCCTTATGAAAAGGATGCACCTAGAGTAGCTGTTAGACAAAAATGTTTGAATAAGTTGATGACCTGGAATCAGTATCTTGATAAATTGAAGATGGGATGATTATAAATTATTTAAATTAAAATACAATGATCAAAGGCGGCCTTCTCCCTCTTCCCATCCATATTACACTACCTCATTTATCTTAAAAACTTGGGATTAATACTGATAATGAACATGGCTGAAGGTGAGGTTTGAAGGACTATAAGGTACTTATCTGATGAGGACAGATTCTATGAATAGTGTGAAAGTTTGAACTTCTATGCCCTGCAAAGATGTACAGTTATATCCTTTAAGTCATTAGTATATGAATTGCCCCAAAGAACTTATTTTGTAGTGAGAAGATTTTTAAAACTATGCAAATGGAGGAAATGAAAAGCTTACATGGTTTTGACAATATATCTTGTTCCTTATTCTTTAGTAGTGGTGAGATGTAATTTGGTTAATTGTTAGTGTTTTTAACAGATTTCTAATAAAAATCTCATTTCACTAAAACTAACCTAGTCACCCCTTATCAAAATATCTGATGCTAGAAGCAACTAGAAAACCTGACTATTAATGGAAAACAGTAATAATAATAATTAATAAAACAGTAAAAATCGTAATATTAAATAATGATATACCAACCCCGACAAACCTACCTTCTGTATGAAAATTGTCTCACGAGATGTCACAAAATGCTACAGCTATACACTACCTAATTAAAAAAAGCTGTAGGTTCCAAACTTCCTTATAGCTCAAAATATCATCAACTGATGGCCTTTCATAGCAGAAAAGGGAGTATGCCCTTTCTTCACTTTTGTGCTCAGAGATGGTATATATATAACTGCCCAGTGATGTGAGTAACATATCCCCCTCCATGGGGGGTGGTTAGGGAACAGACATTGATTCTCAGATTTGAATGCTCTGAGGTTATGTCTTGAAGCATGCACATTTTAATGTTAATATTTTGAGTTAGATGATTTTTGTTGGGTGTTTTGTGAGTTGATCTGGAATGACTTAGATCAGCTTGCATAGACCTATGTTGTGTGTATGTATGTGTGTGTGTGTGTTTCTATATTGCCTGCTTTGACAAAAAGCAATATCGAACCCAAAAATCTCCATCTAAAAAGACTGAAACTCAGAACACCAAAAAGATTAAAAAAAAACAAGCCCTCCTGCAACTTATATAGAGCTCACACAATAGTAAAGAAAGGGGAAATCCCCAACCCCCATTTTACAGCAAATTTGCACACTCAGATGTCTGCAAAGCCTCAAAAGTAACAAAAAGGAATGTTAGATAGTATGAACATTTGAATAACCACCTATATACATGTATAACCATATATATTTGTGTTCAGTAGCATAGCTAGGGTGACTTGAGAGGGGCCCCGAGCACTCACAATACTGGCTTTTAAAAGCCGATAGTGCATTGAGGTCATACCTGAACACTGTAACACTCAGTGTGTGGTCTAAAATGTTCTAACTGCTTGCAAGCAATTTGCTACAGTTTAAAACTAAAAAAAATTATGAAGGCAAGGTATAAACTGTAACAACTCTTTGCAGTTTTGATTTTTTTTAAACTAAAGCATGATTGCTGTAGCACTTTGTGCAGGTAGGGTATAAACTGTAGCATTTGTAGCAAACAGCTTGCTACAATTTAAAAGAAGAAAAAATGCTTTTTTTTTTTTTAAATAAAATATGATGAAGGGTTGAGGGCAGGGCACAGAAATGGGACCTGAACTGCTGGGTAGGAGGGAGTGGGGGTGTCGTGCAGTTGTCCTCTTTGTTAATGGGCAAAAACAGATGTTAAAAGTTTATTTTATGCTCACTGATAAAACAGATGTTAAAAGTTTATTTTATGTTCATTGATAAACTAATTTTTTGTAAGTTAAGCAAAGCATATCAGTGTAGTGCTATCACAAATGTTGTTCAGTATATAAATGTTAACTAAGAGATATTTTATGCAAATAGCATATCATTTTTGTAAATTGAAAAACATATGAAGGTCAGTTTTGCTGTATTTTTACTTGAATTCTTCTGCAGAACTCTGAACTGGATTAGGTAGCTAATTTGCAGGAACAGCACCATTCTCAGCACTCACTGGCAAGGAAAGCAAAAAAACTAATCCAGGAGTGGGTCACAGAATGTGTGTATCCACTCAGTAACACACGGAAGGCGCACCTTCCGATGTTCATCAGTTCAATTATACCACCTGTCAGAGACTCATGTGGACAGAGGGAGGACATAAAAGACTGAATATAAAGAGTGCCCCAGACCAAGAACTGAGTTAGAGACACAAGTGCTGAGAGGCAGCAGTGGTAACCATTGTACCATGATGCACATCGCATACAGAAAAAAAAAATTCTACCAGCCATCCGTCTGAACAAGTTAGAAAAATTCAAAATATAAGTTTCAGTGGTTAGATATAACTTCATTTGTACTGCAAAGCATAAATGGAATATGTGAGTATCTGGTGCATGATACAATAAACATTTTTTACAGTAAATTTAGGGTTTAGGTCATAGGTTTTGGCATGATTGGTGGCAACAATTTGCTAAACACTGAAATGGATTCTAGAGGCCTTCATCTGCTGACTGAATCTGTTCAGCCTTTCTTTACAGAAACCAAAAGCTTAATGCCAGAAGTAGAAAAATTGCACATTCAAGGGTTACATGTCCTCAAAGTTAACCCACAAGCTCTGCATACAATATCATCGAAGAACACTGGAATTTACTGGACTTTACTGCAAGGCATGAGATGAAACCATCCAGTCCCACAATATAAGATATTTCATGTATCATAAAACAACAGACCCCTGTATGTCATTTGTCTTTTAATGCAATTGAAATGCATAAGTTGCCTGTTGACTATGTATTGCGTAATTTCCACATTATGAATGAGTTGTTTCATATGTGTTTTTTGTAATGTATTTCTGGGGGTGACTTAATATTCTATATAGTATTAGATGACTCTGTCTTGTTATTTACTGATGTCTTCTTCCAGTTAACTCTGCTGCCTAACTTCCGGGACTGTTGCTCCAAACATCAAATCCCCTTCATAAAGATAGACAAACTCTACAGGGACTTTCCACAGTCATTTAACACAACTTTAATTGCTTAAACACAGCAAATTCACTGTCTGCTCTTAAGAAAATGTTCAGGTAAAGCAAAGAACCATTCAGGCTTTAAAACAACTGTGCCCAAGTACAAAATGATTATTATAAAACTCTGTATATGCTATGTACATTAGTATTTATTCACTTTTGAGTCACTTGTACTTCATTTGGCTCACTTTTGAGTCACTTGTACTTCATTTGGTAATATTTGCCACACCATGATATGTGTGTGTGTGTGTGTGTGTGTGTGTGTGTGTGTGTGTGTGTGTGTGTGTGTGTAAAACACACACACACATATATATATATATATATATATATATATATATATAAACGCGCACACACACACACACACACACATATATATATATATATATAGATAGATATATATATATATATAGATATATATATGTATATATATATATATATATATATATATATATATATATATATATATATACACACACACATATACATATGTGTATATGTATATAGATATATGTATATACATATGTATCACACAGACTAGTGCACACATTACACAAACCATGTTGCTGTTTGTTTGTAACAGACATCACTGGAGTTGTGAATATAATACCATGCCACATCACTGGAGCTGTGAATATAATACCACGCTATGTATTGCTCAAGTCTGATCCCAGAATTATTCAGACAGTCTACGGATCATACCTTGCAGTCTCCTGAATATGGTTCATTTGACTGAGTCCTCCCTCAGCAGCATGATAAGATGAGCCTAACTAACCATATGCACTCACTAAGTGTTTTTGTACATTGGGGAAAAGCCCCACAGGCTCACCCCCCCCCCCACATTCAGCAGACCTCACCTCTGCTCCACTTAAAACTAGTCCACAAATCCTTAGGTAAGTGCTAACAGCAATCTGGGAACATCAATTCTCTTAGATGGTTCACTTCATTGGGTTTCTCTCCAATGAGCTGTGAGCTGGAAAACATGAATGATGATACTAGTTTGCAATGTTTTGGACAACAAAACATTTCATACATGCATTTCTTCTGAATGTTTTATTATTGAAAATTATTTTACTTTATTTGTTAACAATTCAGTGTCATTTATAGTACATTATACTCTGTTATACTTGTGCTTTTTATGTTCCAGAGATAGCCAATTATTTTTATTTCTGCATACTTAAAATCCTCAACTATATCACTCTCTCTCTCTGTATCTGTCATTTTGGTAACCCTGATCCATAGATACCATGGCCACATCCATGGCTGACATCCTGTACTGATACTGAGGATGAGACTACTGGTTCTGGCCTGCTTCAGTCAGTAAATTCCAATGTTCTTGGATGATACTGTATGCAGGGCTTGTGGGTTAGATTTGAGGACATGTAACCGTCGAATGTGCAATTTGTCTACTTCTGGCATCTTAAGTACTTGGTTTCTACAAAGAAAGGTTGAACTGAATCGGTCAGGAGATGATGAAAGCCTCTAGAATCCTTTGTAGTGTATAGCAATTGTTGCCACCTTCAAACACCTCCATTCCTCATATAAATATACATGACATGCATAAACATATTGAGTCTGTCTACGGTTATCAAATCAGTGACAAAGAGACAAGCAAAGTAAGGGAAAAATATAGTATCTTACCTGATGAATTCACTTCTAGATTCATTTAAACCAGTCTAATTCAGAACTTGATAAAATACAATTTTAAATTAAACCTAATAGTTAATGCAACTGCAGCAGACAACACTTTAAGAATTTAGTATTATTTTTATATTTCTGAAACAGAATAAAAATATTTTAAAAAACATTTTTAAAGCCTAAGTTTCTTTACCGGACATTGTAATGTGACTATGCTATTAGTCATTTTATTGATTTAAGGCCCTCTTCATGTAATGAATTACACTGCATTCAATGACCAGGGATAATTTACTGACTAGACTGTAATTGGATATCCATACAAATAAGATATTGATTTTTTAACAATGCTGAAGATAAATAAGCATGTATGTAATTTATCAAATTATGCATGCTTTGAAAATCACATTTTCACTCTGCTACATGACTGTGTCATTCTTCAGGTGTGCTAGACTTGATCTGTAAATATGATAACTTTGGTATTAATGTGTGTTGTTTTATTTCTAGACTGCTTAATAAATGTTTTCTGATCTGACAGCTTAAAAGAGGCTTTTGTTAAGAGGTAGAATATGCTTCTGTTACTAGAGTGAATATTAACTAATATACTAAATATTTTATGCCTTTAATTTCAAAACTACTTTATAGTTTATGAAAAAGAATGTTAAGACTCACAGAAATGCTTAATATGCTGAATACTTAATGTATATAACCATGTATACATTCATGGTCTTGTTTATGTTTTCAGGTATTGTTATGCGTATAAAACTAGCCATTTGTTATATTGTTAGTGATTTTCATGGAAAAGATATCAAGACACTGCCGACTGCAGAATATCCAGTTTTATGACACAAGGGATGCATCTTTGCTTGCAGATGTTGTCTTCTTTGCATCAAAGGACTACAACCCCAGTATTCACTGCAGTGATGCACCACTGATGGTAAAGCATTTGTGGTAGCAATCCTCACTTCTAAATCCAAGGTCCTGGTAAAGAGTAGATTGCTATGTGCAGGAGAAAGGGGGAGAGCTACCTCTGGCTTAAACATCTTGGTGTCTTATTCACGAGTGAGGCAGATTGGCCTACACGACTAACCAGTGGATGGTACAATACAGGCAGCAATGGATGTTTTTCCATGGACTATGATGCCAAAGTGAGGTAAATCCTAAGAGGAAGCTCTGAATTTACCACCCATTATCCCTATCATTTTCCATGGTCATGAACTTGGGATTATTATTTTTTATTTTATTTTATTTTACATTTATTAACCAGGAAAGTCTGACTGGATACATATCTATTTTCAGCGGAGGCCCAGGGAGAAAAGCTCCACACTGAAATTAATTTACACTACAAATTGTGGTTACAGAGAAGTCTATAAACATTTAACCACATCAGTGACAGGTTGTAGTCAAAATTGTGGTTACAGAAACGTCTGCAAACATTTAACGAGATCAGTGACAGGTAATAGTCAAGGTTACATATAGATGGAAATAATCATTTAGATAAAAAACTGTTGTTATTGGTAAATGGATTAGGTGTACAGAGATAACAATTACATATCGGAGAAGTGTATAATAAAGAGAATGGTTTCCAGGTAGAAGGTAAGGATGATAGTTAAGCGAATGGTGGTAGGTAAGAAGGAAGTAAATTAGTGTGGGCAGGAAACTAGGTTCTCTTCCTGATGATGGGATAAAAGAGTTCTAATGGTTGAGGGAATTGTGTGTTGTGAGGGTGGGGAGAGAAAATATAAGGGTATTCACCTCTGTGAGCTAAGTTTGGGTTACCCTTGTCTTGGTATTAAATGGATTAGTCAGGGTATAGACCTTGTCATGGCTGAGTTTATTTTGCTTCTTCTGATTTTTGTTTGGGTTAGTCAGGGTTTAGACATGGGCAAAGCCAGTCACTGTTCATCTACATTTTTAGGGATGTTTTGAATTGGGGCAAGGAGCATGTGGTGGTTAGTCCAGCTGGAAGGGAGTTCCATTTTTTTCCAGCAGAGTTGGAAAACAATGAATCTCCAGCTGAGTTGTTGGCTTTGGTAATTTGTACTAGCATACTGTTAGATGAATGGAGGGATGTTAGGTTGCTGTAGGGGGTAATATTAGTCAGAATGGGGGTTGGTTGGTAGGTATAGGATTTTATGAATAATTATGAGTTTGTTATAATATATCTGATTGGGTAGTTCAAGCCAGCCTAATTTGTGAAGATTATGACAGTGGTGGGTTCTGTATGTGGATACTGTGGCAAATCTAGCTATATTGTTATAGCAGCTGGTGATTTTGTTAAAGTTTGATTTGGTTAGATTTGTGAGGATGGTTGAGGCATAGAGAAGGGTTGACAGAAGATGTGTGTGTGCTATGGCGGTTCTGGCAGATGGGGTTAAGAATTGCTTAATCCTATACATGGAGACTATTTTTTTGTTTACTGTTTTTATGGTTTTGTCTACATGGGCATCGTACTTCAGGTTATTATCAGTGATTACCCCTAGTAGTTTAGTGCAAAGTTCGGGAGTGATTATGGTGCCATTGTTGGAAGAGACTGTAATTAATGGTAATGTTAGCTTATGGGAGGGGGAGAAAAGTAGTAGTTTGGTTTTGTTTGGGTTCAGTAGGAGACAACGATTAATGAGCCAGTTTTTTACTTTGTTGAAAGTGATTTAGGATAGGGATTGTAAACCTGTGGGAGTGGAGGCAGAGCAGATGAGTATGGAGTCATCTGCATACTGTATACAAGTTGCATCTGGGATAACTTTGGTCATTAATGAATATGGAGAAAAGGAGGGGACCCAGGATAGAACCTTGGGGTACTCCAAGGGTGTTAGGTAGAAGGGGGGATACGTTGTCTTTCCACAGGACAGCTTGTTGTCTGCCGTGCAGGTAAGAGTGGAACCAGCTGAGTGCTGGGTTATCTAAGGACAGTGATTTTAAAGAGTCTAGGAGTAGGTGGTGATTTACCATATCGAATGCTTTAGATAAATCAAGAAAGAGGGCAGAGGAGAGCATATTCTGATTGCGGTTCTGATTTATAGTGTGAGAAAAGGAGAGAAGGGTGGTGGTAGTACTAAGGGGTGGTCTGAAGGCATGCTGGGTTGGGGCTAGGAGAGTATTCTGAGTAAGGTGGGTTAGAAGTTATTTCTGTATGCGTTTCTCCATTATTTTGGCTAAAGGAGATAGTATGGCTATGGATCTATAATGAGAGAGTTTGGTGGAGTTTCTCCCTTTATGAAGTGGAATACTATGAGAGATTTTTTCCAGATGGAGGGAATGTAGGATTCGTGGATAGTGCGATTGATTAAGATGGAGACAGGGTAAGCTATAACATTAGCAGCCTTTTGTAGAAACTCTGCAGGAAGTTGGTCAGCTGCCAGGGTGGAGGGTTTTAGTTTTTTAAGTTTGGATTTAATATAGTCTGTGGGGATGGGATCAAATTTGAGGGGGGGAGTATTTTCTTGAGTGGAGGAGATTGTAGTAGAAGAGGTGGGAGATAGATTATTAGCTAGGGACTGGACTGTTTCAGTGAGGAAAGTGTTAAAGGTCTTAGCAATACATTTAGGAGGTAGTTGTAGGGTAGCTGAGGGGGTGGGGGTAGAGGATTTACCTGGGTGGAGCAGTTTATTCAGACCTGACCAGACTTTTTGAGGCTGATTCTGGTGTTTTTGCTGTAAATTGAAATAGTAGTTTTGTTTGTCTAGCAATAGACCTTTTTGCTTCATTTCTCATTTGTTTGAATGTAATGTGGGCTTGTGGGGATTTGGTGGCTTTCCAGGAGGTCCATGCTGAGTTTCTAGCAATAAGTTTTTGTCTAGTATTGGATAGCCAAGGAGCAGTTTTATTCTTGGCTCTGATTGTACGTGTGGGAGCATGCCTGTCTAAGATGGCCAGGAATCTAGTGTTGAATTTGGAGACTGCTTCGTCGAGGGGAAGTGTTTTTAGATTGGCCCATTTACAAGAGCTAAGATTGTCCTGGAAACTAGTTAGGTTAAAGTTCTTTGTATTCCTAAGGGTTTTAAAGGTGGCTTGGTGAGACATGTCATCCCTTTTGCTGATATAGGTTAGGAGGTGGTCGCTCATGTCTTCAGGTAGGGTGCCTGATTTGTATAACTGTGGTTTCTTATTTATTAAGATCCAGTCTAGGATGCTTTCCTTTTTGTTGGGCTTGTTGATTCTGGTGAGGGTGGTAATAATCTGGAAGAAACAGATCTGGGATAATGAATAAAAAGATGAGCTCATGGATACAAGCAACAAAATGAGCTTCCATCATAGTTACTTGACACATAAAGAACACCTGCTTCACCATACTCCTTTATTTTTACCTAAATCTGACCAGGACACTGCCCTGTTCCTACTACTACAGATTAATTTTATGAAAACCTTTTCCTAATCCTACCTCCACACACACACACAACGAAAACTTAAAACCAAGAAATTCAAAACCTTGAGGTTTTGAATTTTGCAGTACTACTACTACTAAACACACACACACACACACACACACACACACACACACACACACACACACACACACACACACACCATACTCCACACAAACACACACAATCTGTCTACTACATGAAAGGAGGGGGGCAAGCCCCCCTGCACTCCGCACACCCCCCCTACTTAAATATTTTCACTCTGTGGTCGCACTACATACAAACACACACAAAACACCACCACACAAGCTACACTCTCCTCGTATACACACACACACACACACACACACACACACACACACACACACACACACACACATCACAGCAAGAAAACACACTGACACACACCACAGCCCCTACCCAAACCCCTTAACACACACACACAGACACACACACACACACGCACACACTTACCTGAATACATGACCACAGCAGAAGTTTAGAAGCGCAAAATTCAAAATCTCCGGTATTCAAGGTTTTGAATTTTGCACTTCTAAACTTTCGCTATTCTGTGGATTTGGCTTCTTGGGCTCGAGATACTGAAATTCGAGATTTGAGAAGGGAACCTGTCTGTGTGTGTGTGTGTGTGTGTGTGTGTGTGTGTGTGTGTGTGTGTGTGTGTGTATATATATATATATATATATATATATATATATATATATATATATATATATATATATTCATCACACTAATCTCTAATGCATGGACACTCCTTCAGTAAAAGCAAATTTGATAATTGCTGCATTTAACCACTGACAAATCAGACCATCATAGCAGGATGCTATTTTCATAATTGTTTGATACATGCCACAGACCACTGATTATTGTTGGGCGAGCACTTATTCTGTGAATTGAATTGTTCCCAATGGGATTAAATTCTTCAGTGATACAGTTGATTGAGAGACTTGGTCAATGAAGATTGCATAAGGCTGACTTCCAGAAATTGCTAGGACATTTTCCCTTTAGACATTAAATGGTTTGCTTTCTTTACTAAACTCCACCTACCACTAATTTTGTAACATTAAACTGCCTTAAAATGTGCTTGTTTGGTAGTTTGCTTATTTGTTTATTTATTTTGACTGTCACTTATGTTGAGATCTTTAATTTGTATACTCTCCGTGGTGACTAACTTAACCCCTTACTGATTTCTTTAATGTCGTTTTCTACAGTTTTATATTACATTATTATGTCGGGTTAAATAAGCAAGGTAAATTACCATATGCTTAACTTCCCTACCAATGGGAAACAGGTTCACAGCACCAGATGAAAATATCTGTTTTTAAGGTGACACTTCCAACCTGTTGAGCTTTAAGGTGCCAAAGACTTTGCCATGTCATCTTGCATGCTGCTGTTCACTACCACTGTGTCCCCCTCATTTTTGGAATGGTGTATAACTGAAAAGTTTATTTTTGTGGACAGAAATAAACAGAGTAAACTCATTCCCCTTTTTATAAATGATTTATCAGACTCCTTACAGAGCTTGTGAAATTCAGTGATCTTTCCCAGTCCTGTACGAATAAGAAATAAATGAATTCAGTAAATCGGTTACATAGTGATACATTACATAGTGACTTGAGGAACTGGATTTTTGTAATGGATTCATTACTTTAACAATAGATTCTGTATGCACAGTTGTGAAGATGCGCATACAGTATGCAGGTATATTAAAATATGATAGCTTAAAATGTTCTTGCAGATTGTGCAAATGATGACCTTTGAAACATTTAGGGACATATGCAGATACACTGGCTTTAACAAACATTGGTCATTTTGCAGCATCTAGGAAGTTACATCAGGTAAGTGTTTTATTTATTTTTTTCCTTGACCTCGGCTAAGGTTATATACTTCTGATCTTGGAGCACAGGCATGAAATATTAGAGAAAGCAGATGCTGGCTCCTGGCCAAGGCAGTTCTTTAGCAACCTTCCTCTAGTGATCATAAATAACCTGTCTTTTCTAATTCAGAAATGTCAGTATGAGCATGTCTGTAATGAACACCTGGTGGATGTAGTTCTTTGACAGCAATATAGGTTATTACCAGCTTGCAGTGGGACTAACGCAAATCTGTGTCTGTTAGCAGTGATAAATGAGCTTTGAAAAATTAAATGCTTTCTTCCATCTACTGGTTTCCTGACAGCCTATTGATGACTGATGTATTCATTTTGTTCCATTACTCCAGATAATCCAACATTTTAGCTGAGCTGCACCGTTCTTCCCTTCTTTATTCAGTCATCAGTGCTTGTTCATGTAGCATGTAACTCCTGGCCGGATATTTTCTGAGCCAGTTTATCTAGGAATGTTCTTATCTTAGTGAAGCAATATGTCAGACATTGTAATAGTTTCATTTATTCATTCATTCATTCATTCATTCTTTCTGCCTGTTTACTTAAGTTCAAGGCTTCAGAAAGTCAAGGTTTATCCCAGCAAACGGATGGCAAAAGAGTCATACAAATTTGTGAGGCCTTGAAAAGCAAATGAAGAAGCTTTAATGCAAGTATTTTTTGCTTCAGAACATTACGAGGAATCACAGTAGTTCAATTAAAAAAAATATGAGGATGAAAACAAGATCCCATAAGGTGAACAACTCAGCTGAGGTTGAGAATGTTTATCTGTCTGCAAAAAAAAAAAAATAATGGATTTCTGTTACATCCTCACTGAAGGATTGTAACCTAAATAACAGTAATGTATTACAGAAATGATGCAATTCTTTTATGAGAGAAGAATAAGCTGTTATTTCATTCTACAAGTGCTTTTCTGATGTGAATGCAAAGAAGTTTCTAAATTCTGCATAGGAATGAATATAAGCTATAATCTTCGTGGGACAAAAAAGAATAGATGAACAACAAAAGCAGCTTACAGCAGAATTCAGAGCCTGCAGTGTTCTGAAGTAGAAGCACATTCTTCCATACACTGATGCAGGGTGGCCCTAAAGATTTGTCGTCACCACATGAGCTCGGCATTTGATAATGAAAACCCCAAGCATTCAATGAGAAAGTTTAACTATTCATATGGAAATCATTCTGAAGAAAGTCCTATGTAGTACAATTAATGCATGTTTCCTGTTTTAAATTGGTATGGGACATGAACAATATATGGGCCGGTGTTAGCATTTTGGGGGACACCAGCAAATGTCAAGTTGGGGGCCCCCTAGGCACTTTCAGTCTAAGTATCACCCTGTCACCGCTACCCCTCCTAAGCAACCTTTTATTTCATACTGCAGACTTTTAGGATTAATACACACAGACTGACCTGTAGCTACAATGCTCTTACATTATAACAGGCCTGTATACCACACTATGTTGGCCCATCTCACAAAGGGACATTCACAGTTACTTGCATTTAGTTGGAACAGTGATACATTACAACTCTGTGAACAGGGCTGGACTTGGGTGAAATGGCACCCTAGGCACTGCTTAAGGTTTCAGCCCCCTCACCCCACAAACACACACACACACACACACACACACACACACACACACACACACACACACACACACACACACACACACACACACACACACACACACACACACACACACACACACACACACATTCTCCACTGCTCCCGTCTGTTTCTCCCCATCCTGGGTTCCCCATATCATGCAAATTACTTTTTTCTTCCTTTTCTCACATGTTGCCTTACTCTTCAACTTTCTATATGCTCTGATGTGCATTTTGCAGTTTTGTTTTATTTTTACACAGCCTTGTCATCAAATGATTGCTTGAACAGAAATAATGATTAAAGAAAGAGATTCAGCATTGCTGCTCAACTTTAGTTTTCCTTATATCCTTTCAACACGCCTTTCCTGACCAAGATAGCACAGTAATAATTTAGGAACTAACTGAAATAAGCTAGTGCCACCAGAAGCCATAGGGGTTATAGATGATCTGGGGTGCATTTTAGAGCAGTTTGCCAACCTTTTATTCCAGTGGTTGCCTAAACAAAAATCAGTCTTATTTTTTTTCTTTCAAGAAAGACCTATGCTGTGTCAAGGCTAATGTTGAAGGCTGACAAAATATACCTCACAATAAACTAACAAGACAGTTGTGAGGCTATGTAGTCTCAGGTCCTATCTGGGAATATTGCCTGCCTCCCTGGCTCACCCCAAAAAAGACAATCACTGCCTATGCATCCCTCTGGTGGTAGACTATGATGAAAGCAATGGCTCAAATTGCCACAGTTATGTATTTCAAATGACTGCTGACATACATATAAATAGCATGCCTCCTCACTTCTCCCCTGTAACCCCCTAAGGCAGCCTGTTGTATATGTGCCTAATGTATGATTGTGATGAAAGAGGAAAAAATAATGATTACAGTACTGTATTCCGCTTTGCTGATAGACAGTACACTGCCCCTACACAAACTAGAGTAACCTTCTTTGTACACCTCTGAGGTCTTTAAGAAAAGTAAAAAACAATGACCACACTGTCCCCAGCCCAAACAGAAGTTATAATGACCTTCTGTGCACACTTCTAAGGTTTGACTGTAATGAAAATTAAAGACGTAATAACCACACAAGCCCTCCCCCCACACACACATAACCTATAGCAACTTTCTGTATACACACACACACACACACACACACACACACACACACACACACACACACACACACATCGCAGTAGGGCTGGCGAGGCCATTATTGGCTTTATCCTAACAGGGTTATATCTCAGCCCTGTTCAGGATAGAGAATGTAATCAGAAAATTAATACATTTTTTCTCATTTTTCTCCAGCCAGCAACAGCTTTAGTGGTGCCCCACACAGTCAAGGATGATTAAGGCAGCCTCACTGTATCCATTTGTACAGTCTGGGGAGTGGGGGCCACTAGACTTCTAAAAGATGCAAGTGTCTGAATGATCTGTGATATGATATATTTTATGCCTTACTTTTAAAATGTAATTACTTGCTAGCTGCATTTTTATTGATACCCAGAAGAATAATGTATGTGCTTTGGCATTATTGGGTGTGTACATAGACAAAAAAAAAATATGTGATATTTTATTTATAGATATATATATATATATATATATATATATATATATATATATGTATACATGTGTGTGTGAGGGTATGTGTGTATATATATATATATATATATATATATATATATATATATATATATATATATATATACACACATATACACACACACACACACACACACACACACGCCATAGCAATACTAGTTTTGTACTTATTTCAGCAAATAGCAATACAGTGTACAGCACTGGTACTGTCACACCATGTCAGTGACTGCTGTTTAGCATTACCAAATAGCAGCGGGGTTAAATCATTTTTATTTACCTCATCGTGGAGTAATGCATATCTGTCACTTTCCCTGATTTCAATGATCTTTACGGATTTTGCCTCATAATTTTGCTCTGTCCTTTATAAAAAGTTTGATTTGTTAGCAAATCACTCGGGATTGCAGTCAATAAATCCAGAGTGTTATGCTTATTATCCAAAAATGCATGTTGATGCAAAAGGTGTTATTCTATTAACTTTTTAATTGAATTAGAATATTTAAATCATGTCCCTAATTTTGAGCCTTTATTCTGCTTTTATTATTGACACTCCACAAAATTCTTCAGCAAAAAAGTTTGAGAGTTATAGTATTTGTTTTTCTGCCAGTATTTATAAAACTCCCTGAAAGAGAAAACCTTCCCACATTTAGATCAGTCACTCTGGGTTGCTGATCCTTCTAGTGCTTACCTTGCTTATGTTCATTATCAGCTTTAATCTAACAGGGTCATAGTACAGCCCTATTCAGGTTAAAGAGCATAATCAGGAAATTAGCACATTTTCCCTTCATTTTTCCACAACCAACAGCAGCTTTTGTGGGCCCCCCACGCAGTCAGGTATGATTAAGGAGGACCCTGCAGCCACAGGTATTGCAGGTACCTAAAACTGGCTATTTCGTTAGTTTTAGTGAACAATGATCACTAAGCCTGGGGCACTATGTCAATGGTAAAAATCAAATGGAATTGTGAAGCTTGTTACTTGATAAAACAGTGTTACTGTAATCAAAAATATCTTTCAATTTTAAAGGAAAATTATAAGAGTTATTACCACTCCTTTGGTTTATTAAGTATATAGAATTGATGTACTAGTTTTTATTGGTTCAACAGACATGTTACAAAATATCAAGATAAAATAACTTGCTGTGGTTGGGGGCCCCACCCAGGAACAGGGGCCCCCAGCAACCGCAGGGATCGCTGGTGCCTAAAGCCGGCTATAGCCCCAATAATCTTCTGTCTTCCATGTCCTTCTGAAGTAATTGTCAGGTTTGTTAATGTTAAGAAAATGTTATGTACAAAAGATTTGCTTATTCCACATTATACACTGATGCACTTAATTCCCAATTTTGTCAAGTCAAATATTCCCATGGCTCCATGGACAAAAACAAAGGAACAACAGGCAGCTCTTTCTGGTAAATCAGTAATGGTTGCAACTCAGACATTCCAGTACCAGATTGTTAAAGATCCTTCTGAGTCTTTGTAATGCAGCACCACTATGATTAGGAGAAAACTAAAATGTGCCAGCAATCTCACTGGAGACGGTAAATGAACATGAATAGTATGGCAACATTGCTCAATGATAAACTGTCAGCTTCATAGCTCCAGGGTTCATTTCTGACTTCTGATCATGTTGGTGTGGAATCTACATGCTCTTTTTTTGTTTCCATCAAAACAAGTCTGCACACTGCATTAAGTAGAGTTTGTAGTGCTTTACATTATATGGAGAATAAGATTTGACTATGGGCATCCCATATTCATGCTGACAGATGAGAATACGTATTCCAGTAGTCTGTTAGTTTCATAGCAAATTTACCTAGAAAGTCTTGAGCAGATTTTGAGATGAGCAGCAATCTTTCTGGAAACAAATTCCTAATGGGTATTCATATTCTGTCCAAGATAAATCCAGTTTTCAATTTATTTGAATGAATGAATCCTTTCTAGTGGAATACCATTGTTGCATGTGATTTTTTCCCCCAGTCAGACAAGATACAACAGTGCCTACCAGGAATTCCAGAGAGCATTATTTTTTTGAATTTACTTCTGTGAAGAATTTAACTTTTTGCTTTGAATCATTAGTTAGTTGTTAGGCAACTGGTCAGAATTCCTACTATATGCTAGCCAATTAGTTGCAGTATTTTTAAATCTCCACTTCATCAGTGTAGAGTATTGCTTTATTGAGAGAATATCTCTGTAGAATTGGTTAGCAAAAAATGCTCAAAATATACAAAGATAGGATTGACCCTTTAGGGACAACTCATCCTGATACTTTCAGAATTTGCGAGCGCATATCCTAACTTTACTGTCATAACTCTATCCTTAATATAAGGGAACAACCAATTGTTCTCTTTTAGTAAACAAACCCTCTCTAAGGTAGCAAAGAGCAGAGAGTGATGGGCATTGCCAAATGCTCTGGTTAGATCAGTGAAGAGTGCACAATTTGTACCTCTTTCTCCATAATCAAAACATGATGAAAGAGCAGCTGCAGGAAGACAACAGTTCTTTGGTTTGGTCCGAAGGCAAGCTGTTTGGGAAATGAACTGTATCTATCATGGTTTTCCAGGATCTGCTTAAGTGTCATTTTCCAGGACTTTGGAATTGCAAAGAAGTAGTGGTATTGGTCTAAAAGGAAGCAACAGGAGGTTTAGATATTAGAATGTTATTTGCCTTCCATCCAATATTTGGATATTTTGCATTGCTTTAGGAACGGTGTATA